>NW_027529526.1:2938510-2983300 GCF_008692635.1 Crocuta crocuta
GGGAGAACAATTAGGAACTCATTATAGTGGCTGAGAGGAGTCTGGACAGACATGGCTCAGTTGTCTTCATCTGCTGTGCGTCTCTCAAAATCCTGGACATGTACAAGTTCTGTCAGGCCCAGCTATCCTGGGCAATGAGTTAAGTGTGGGGGCTGTGTTGTTGAGGGACCCTTCTCTTACATGCAGGAGCTCCATGCCTCAGACCCTGGGCTCGGGTCTGCAGGGGGATGATGCACTTGCAAAGTGATCCAAGAGCAAAATAGCATTTAACCTGGCAGGCTCTCCCACAAGTCTGCCTGTCTGCAGCCAGAGGCCAGGGCGATGCCAGGCCGCTCTGATGTTTTTATCCACGCCACGGCCAAGGCCTGGTGACCCGGCAGCCAGAAGGAGTTCCAGGAGGCACAAGGCAGGTTGCTGGGGGATTAGGAAGTGCAGAATGGAGAATGCTCTGGAGAGATTGGTTTGCATAGCCATTCATTTGTTCTTTCAATGAACAAATGAGTAGTATGGCTAGGCAGATAAGAGCAGAGAGCTCTGGAGGCAGACTGCCTGGGTTCAGATCTGGGCTTGGTGCTTTGGGAAATTCCATCACCCCTCTGTACCAGTTTTCCCTTATTCCCATGGGCTCGATGTGAGGCTTAACCTAGCATGTAGTAAGTGCCCTATAAATATTATTATAAATATTATTGTTTGAAATGCACTTCTATGCCCGTACAAAATCCCTCTATTTCTCTTGAATTGCAGTCCAGCCTGTCCCCCAGGAGAGATGGCAGTGAGCTCCCTGGGGACAGAAACCATATCTTATTTGCCTCTCTGTATCCACAGCACCTTTTCTAAATGAGTTCATACGTTAAATGAACACACAACCTGGAATGATTCATGACGTCCAGGAGACTGCCATCATAAATGTGGCTTTACATCTCTCTCCTAGAGCATGCCTTTACCCAGGCTGTTCCCCTGACTCAGAATTCCACCACCCAATTCCCCACCAACATTTGGAAAGTGGGAATCCCCATTCATATGTGGAATTTAAGAAACAAAGCAAATGAATATATGGGGAGGAGAGGAGGGAGAGAAACAAACTGTTGGAGACTCTTAGAGAACAAACTGAGGGTTGATGGATGGAGGTGGGTGGGGGATGGGCTCAATGAGTGATGGGTATTAAGGAGGGCACTCATTAATGATGATCGCTGGGTGTTGTATGTAAGTGAGGAATCACTAAGTTCTCCTCCTGGAACCAATATTGCACTGTATGTTAACTAACTAGAATTTAAATAAAAATTTGAAAACAACAACAACAACAAAAGGAAAGTGGGAATCCTATTAGCTCCTGCCTCACAATGCATTATGATTTTCTGCTGATGTGTCTGTCTCTCCCATTACACTGAGCTCCTTGGGGACAGGACTGAAGGATCCATGTTGTACCCCAAGGGCCCAGCAAAGCATGTGTCTTTTGTGAACTACTCTGTGCAAGCTACAAAGGAGAAGACCTACCCCCAGGGAGCTCACCAGTCCTGGGTGGACAGAGGCATGCAGACAGAGCCCTGGTGTGGGCGCACAGGGTCCATGGGGTGAGGTCCTGCATTGTGGGCTGGAGATTTACTGCAGCGGCCCTGGGCATATCCGGCACATCAGCTGCCAGCCCCTGGTCTCAGGGAGAACCACGTGGCTCCCAGACATCCACTTTAGTAATAGTCACCGGTGCCTGGCTCTCTGCTTCAGCGCACTATCAACCTGGGAATTTGCAAACTCTCTCCTCAATGTCTAAGAAGAAAACATTTTGATGAGAATTTAATATTAGCAGATATACTCAAGTGGAATTCTTTCCCTAGAAATAAGGAATAGGGCCATTAATGACCACAGTAGAATGATTTTAAATGTCCCCAGGGAGCCAGCAGGAGGCAGGGCCCCAGAGAAAGCACTGGGGTAGGGAAGAAGGTTCCACTTCCTGAGGAGCAACTACAAGGCAGCCTCCCTGGAGCTCCGTGCTGCTCCTGCTCTCACTACCTGCTGAGGCTTCACAGCTCGAACCGTTATTTCTGTCGGTACCCACTCAGGAGGCCTGGGCCTTGCTTGCCTCAGAAGCCTGTCACCTTGTGGTCATTGGTATGAAGGCTGCCTTCCGAGACCCCTGATACCCCTGGAGGTGAGAAACAGCCTCCTTTCACGACTGCCCTGTGGTCCATTCTGCTCATGCAGTCCCTGGAGCCTTTGGGGAGTAGGGGTAATGGGCTCAGGTGACCCCAAGTTTCCTGGAGGAGGCAAGCATGGCTGTGTGATAAGCAGACACGGGGCCCTGCATGGAGGTGATGAGCCAAGCTTTGTCTTTTTTTTGTAGTCCTGAGTCTGGCCCTCACTCGCTGTGTGACCTCGGGCAGGTTATTTTACCTTTCTGAATTTTAGTTTCCTCATCGGGACAATGAGAAAAACCCTTTCCTCAATCAGAGTCTTGGCATTAGAACCCAATGGCATTAATTGGAAAGGGCTCTGTGGTAAAAGGTAACATTTCAAGCCAGCTACAGGCCTGTCAGGGGCAAGATGAAAGGACCATGGGGACCCAAAAGTTCTAACCTCCTCTTCCAACCTGTCCCTATCTCTTCCTTTTTACTGATTGCTGGGGTCTTAAATGAGTGGTAGACTGTTTGATTTCTCCTATGTGTGCATCTTTGGGACCAAGGCTGATCCCCATCCCCCAGGTCTCCAGCCCTACATCCTCCCCTCCAACCAGCTATGAACCATTTTTATAATATATTCTCCCAGTATCACTGAGGTTTGTGCCATGACCCCAATTTTATACACAGGGAAACAGAGGCTCCCTTAAGAAAAGGGACTTGCAGAAGATCTCACATCCAGTGAGTAGGGAAGCTCCTCAGATAGGAACTTCAGAGCCCATATTTTTTTCCAGCTCTGCACTGCCTGCCTGCAGATCTTGCTTCTTCCTCCCACCTAGAATTCCCTCTCTCTGTCCACACTCCGTCCTCTCCCCTTGAGCGTTCAGCTCAGCTCTGACTTCTTGGAGCCTTTCCTCACTTTCTCAATTTCTTCTCCAAACTGTTTTCAAAATTTACCTTGTTCTCTGATTCTAGAAGAATGTCCATTGAATTAGAAAGATACACAAGTATGAAGAAGGCAAAACTACCTAATATCCCATTACCTAGAAGTTTCCAGTCTTCTTTCTATGCATTTGCATATGTGTTTGTGGGTCCTTTCCCCCAAAATTTCTACAATGATTTCTCACTCCTACTTCTTTTTTTGGCCCTTGTAACTTTCTGACTTCTGTACCTGTCTGATTCCCTCTACCAGACTGTGAGCCCTTTGAGGACGGGCTCTGTGCCCTTGATTCACTCTGTGTGCACACACATGCCCAGCACCTAGTTGGTTGGAGGGAAGGACATGGGGGTGGAGACCTCAGGGGAATTGTCCTTTCAGCTCAGTGCTTGGTTTCAGAGGTACAGGCAGAGGAGGGATGGACTGACCCCCACACATTTAAGACCCCAGTAATCAACGAGAGAAAGTGCGTGCCACATGTACCGTTTTGTACTTTTCAGATGGAAACACCTACATACAAAGCCTTGGGGAGGCTCATTCTGGAGAGGCTGGGGCTACACTGGAAAAAGGTGGAGATGAATCTGATTCACACCTCAGCTTCCTCTCTTCCTAACTGTAACATTGGGCACACTATGGAAACCCCGAGGCTCAGTTTCCCCATCTGTAAAAAGGGGACACGAACACCTCTTTATAGTATTGTCCTGCAGATGACATGGCAAATACAAATTACACACTGTGCCTGGTATAAGGACAGCCCCCACCCAGTGCTAGTCTCCCCCCCTTCTTCCCAAATGATTAAGATGTCAGTTAGCAGGCTCCCTTTATTACAGGTCAGTCATGTGCTAAGCAATGTGAGGGTTGGAAAAGATGCTCTTCCTGCCTTGAAATCCCGCTGGGAATAAAAGACTTACACAGGAGCTGATTAGAGAGTAAGGTAGTCCATTATAAGGGCTAATTGAGCAGCCCAGACAATGATGCAAAATGAGCTAGGGCTGAGAGAGCGCACTGGGCACTGGGGTCCTCAGGGAGTCTGCAGATGTGCTTTCTTCCAGATAAATAATAGCCTTTGGAACTCTGGAAGCAATCAAGGCAGGAAGACTCCAGAGATGAGCCTCGGCCACAGAGTTGGGATCTGTAAGCTTTGGTTTTTCATCTGTCTTATGTTACCAGCTGTCCAGAAATTCCAGCAATCTGGTGGTTGGGGAACACAAGGTTAGGTTGGGTTGAGAGAACGAAATGAGACCACAAAGATCAGAGGACAGAATCTGAGGGGTCCTGTAACCACATATCCAAAAGGATCTCCTCTCAGTTCTGCTCCTTAGCAAGGGACAGAAAAGAATCCATCAGGCTCCTTGCCATCTCTGTTTTCATCCATCCCAGTGTTCCTTAAAACCACAGTGGAATGGTGCAGTGCTGTCATTAAAAGCATGAAGCTTTAGAGTCAGATAGATCTATTTTCTCTGCTATTTGCTGGCTGTGTGGCTTTGGGCAAGTTACTTAGTCTCTCTGACCCTCACTTTTTTTGTCTGTAAAGTGGAGACAGTCAAAATAAACCTCCTTTACATGATTATTTTAAGCTTTAAGAAAGATGATACTATTACAGTGCTTATCACAGTGCTTATAAAAGTTCAACAAATGTTAGCTGGTTTTAGTATGACTAAAATCAGATCAGTATGAAAAAAGAGTGGATTATTTTCCCCAAATGTGCATGTCAGAAGCACACACTTTATTGGCAGAAAGCTACTTCTGGAAGGTTGAGAGGTAGTCTGGGACAGAAAAGAGCGCTGGCAAAGTTGGCACTAAAATTCAGGTCACCTCACTCAGTGTTTTTCATAATTTTTTTTACTATAATCCACAAAGCAAGATGCACTCTATATCACAGTCCACTACATTCATGCATTCATAGATAAGGGGAAAAAATTCACCAGAAAATATACATCTTAACCACATGCTGGGCACACTTTTTTTTTTAAGTTGTGGTCACAGTTCAATTACTTTAGACCCAATGATTGGGTCCCAATCTACAGTTTGAAAACACTGTATAAAATGATTCTGACCTTGGCAAAGTCACTTTCCCTCTCTGAGCTTTAGTTTTCCCCAGTGCTAAACCATCATGATACCAGCCACCCTCACTGGTGCTCTGAGTCAGGGGCACAGATTTAGCCCTTGCTATTTGGAGGTGCTCACTTAGGTGCTGTGGAAAGGGCAGGGATTGAGAAGAGAGGTTTGTGTCCCTAAGGAAGCCACTTGGGGACACTGCGGATGGGTGGGAAGGGTGGGGATTGTGGTGATCCTTTCTCTCCAAAGACCTTTGTGATGGAGAGAAAGGCAATGGAGTGAGAAGTAACTGGTGTTGATTTTTCCCATTTGTGCCCCAGCAGCCTTCCTGATGAGACTGGAGAGGACCCCAGGTACAGCCTTGGAACTGGGTTAGAAGTGGGTCCCGACAAAGGGAAGGGACTGGGGGGCTGGGAGGGCTGGTGGGGTTGGGATACTGAGTGTGGACGGCAGGGTGTGCAGCCTACATAATTTCAACAGTGCAGAGCCTTATAATAAGGCATGCTTTCTCAAACATGGCAAAATCTGGTTTTTCTCTTATTTTAGAGAAAAATAACTTAGACATTCCAGTCTGTGGCCCTTCAAAGGACCTTATAATATATAAGCAGATATATAATATATCTGTGGTTTAAAAATTTCATGATGGATGGGGCACCTGGCTGGCTCAAGGCTCAGTCAGCAGAGTGTGCAACTCTTGATTTCCAGGGCATGAGTTCAAGCCCCACACTGGGCATGGAGCCTACTTTAAATAAACAAATAAATAAATAAATCAAAGTGGATAGTCAGAAAGTAGTTTACTGCTTGCCACGGGCTGGTGAGAAAGAAGGAAGGGAGTAACTGCTAATGGGTACAGAGTTTATGGGGGGGGGGTGATTAAAATGTTATGGAATTAGTGGTGATGGTTATACAACCTCATGAATATATTCAAAACCACTGAATTAGAAAAGATATGTGCCAAGGAAAGGACAATTAGAAAAAAAAATGTGCAAAACGGCCCTAGGGGATGATCCTGAAAAAAACGTTGAGAAACAGGGCAGTAAGAGAGGAGGTAGATATCCCCCAGGCCAGACAGAAAATTTGGCCTTATTGCTCTATGTTCAGTGTTTATTCTAAAAAATTCAAGTGAAATAGATTAATGAGGCTCTGAGACACTCAGAACCCTCCCGAACCTCACATCTCCCAAGAATATTCAAAGCACGCTGGAATTGGTATGAAGTCAGGGCTGGGAAGGGTGACTCAACTTTGTAAATACGCCTAAGCTCATGGCCTTCCCTCTAATACCAGAATGTTTCACTTCCCCGTTTTCTTTGCCCTTTCTCCCACCTTGTCCCCAAGTGCCGGGGTGTGATGACATGCCCAGCCTCTCTCGCCATAGTAACCATGGTTCTTGATCCAAAAGGCAGAGCTCACGGTATGTGACAAGCATGACCGTGTGGATGAGAACAGCGGTACAGAATAGCTGACAGCAGAGCCATTCTCGGCCGTCCAGGGCATGCAGTCACTGCAGCTGACACGTCTTTCCCAGCAGATACCCCAGATGGCACTCCTGTCTTCTGACAGGGCCACACGAAGCTTCGAGTCATGCCTGGAGCCCTTCTTGGCTCTCTGGCTGCCACGCCGAGAGTTCCATGGGATGTAGGTTCCCACGCACAAGCTGTGGGCCTGGCCTGGATCCTGCCAGACAGCCCTCCCTGGCCCAGCTGTTTCTGCAGCCATGTCTGCCTGAGACCCTAGTCTGTGCATTTGAGCCCTGATGCAAAGGCTGGGTCTGGAGCCACATGTTGGCCTTCACAGCCCTCTGACACAGGGTTCTCCCCAGCACACAAGATTGCACCAACTCTGCCTTTCCCTTATTCTCCCTCTCAAGTAGGGCCCTGGGGCCCTCCACACACCTCCCACACATACTGGGGATGCTACATGGGGTCGGGCAGAGAAGGGTCCCCCAGGATGGCCACGACCCACTCTACACCCCTCCGTGCAACATGTCATGGCTGCACTCCTAGTCACAGGAGCTATATAGGCACACTCATGCCGGGTTTGAGGGAGTTCAAACGTTTGTGGAGAAGATGGTCAACACACGTGAGCCCTGAAACTGTGTCTTTTCTTCCCTGCTGCAGCCCAGAGCGGGAGACAGTGGCCGATTCGGATGTCAGGTACTGTGATCTGGAGCCTGCCTGTGGGCAGACTTCCTCGGAGGGGCTCCCAGGCCCGAGGGAGCCTCGGAACCCTTGAGGGCAGCCCCCCACGTCCCAGCCCTGCTGTAGGGAAGAGGCCCAGGAGAGCTCTGTGCTCCATCAAATGGTTCAGAAGCCACTGCCCCCTCCATGCATCAAGGTGCTCACTTCACCAGATCACTTTCATCTGGTGGTCATATCCCACACCTCTCCCCCCCAGCCCAAACCTTTTTTTTTTCTGTCTTCTAAAACCGTATCACACTGTGATTTCCTTAGTTCTGCTTTTTTAAAAACTTCCACTTGGAGAATTATCTGCTAACATCAAATCAAGTGATTTGAGGGCCACTCAAGGAAGAAGGAAATTAGGGGTCAAGTGTTTACTTGGTTTGGTTGCACTTCCAGCTCCTCCCAGTTCTGGGTAGAGAGAGTCAAGAAGAATAGACTGCAGGGGTGGGACAGGCTGCATGCAGGGCAGGGCAGGGGTGAGGTTCTATTTCCCCCAGTCTGCTAAGACCCAGTCACCCAAGCTTGCCTCAGGCCCTGGGGAAAGAGGGGCCACCAGGGGCCACCACAAAGCCGATTTCTGCCAAGTGCCCCTCCCCAGTCTAAACCATCTGCTTGATACCTGCCTCTGAGAATGAGCCCCTGAGAATGTCTCCCCTACTCCTGCCTGCTTTATTCCAGGAAGAGAGGTCCTGTGGCCTATGCTTCTCAGAAACCATGGCTACTAAATGCCACTGTGGAAGAGAATATCACCTTTGAGAGTCCCTTCAACAAACAACGGTAGAAGCCTCTTGGTGGGAGACGGGCTTGGGGGGAGGGGAGAAATTGGTCAAGAGCAGCCTTAGCCAGCCTTCCCCAGTGCCCAAGCCCTAGCCAGCTGCCCTGCCCCTCCATCAATTACCCACAACCAGCCATTCTGCTTTCCAAGATGCTTATCTGGATCCCAGCCTGTTCCGTATGGCCCATCTGGAAATGATCCAGATGTGCCCAGGCATCAGGGCAATCCAGCTCCCATATGTAGGAGGGCAGGGCAGGGGTGGGGAGAGTGCAGGGGAAGGGATATTGTGTGGAAGTCCCGATGCCTTCTCTTGAGGCTAATGGGAAAGCTTCCCATTCTTCCCTACCCCCCACTCTGCAGTTGATGCAATACTCCCTCCAATGATAATAATAATGGCTACCATCTATTGAGCTCTTAGGTGCGAGGTGCAGTGTTATGCTTTTTATATGCTTGATTTCCCCTAATGCTCACAACAACCCCAGTAGGCAGCTACTGTCATCGCCACCAAGGCTCAGAAAAGCTAGGTAACTTACCCAAGGCCACCCAACCAATAAGTGACAGAAATGGTCTCAAATCCGAGGCTGCCTGACACCCCATTACATGTCACCAAGACACTCTGATGCCTCCATGCACCCTGGCTGGCCCCAGCTAAGGCTGGCCAGGGAAGTCTGAGAGGGACAGGCTGGGCAAATATTTGATCGGCCATCATCATTACTGCCTAACCCAACCAGCAGTGATTTTTCCTGGCAGTGCCCCAAGTGTGGGCTCTGGCGGTAGCTTCTCCAACTGCACAGGGGCCTTGGGCCCCTCTTGTCATTTATGTGGTGTATTTGTTGCTATCCAATTTCATCCTTCAAATATTTAACTGGCCCCAAGACTCTGTGAGGTGCTGCCCTCAGCTCTTTTCAAGCTCACGTGGTGTTTGCTTACACCCAGACAGAAGGCCATTAAAGCCATTGCTCACCCTGAGCACAGCTGCCCAGAAGCTAATGACCCTCTGCAAGGGCTCAGGCCCAGCTCTGGCCAGGCTGATCAGCTGTGTCCGTCCCCACCCCCAACCACTCCAGGTACAAAATGGTCATCGAAGCCTGCTCCCTGCAGCCGGACATCGACATCCTGCCCCATGGAGATCAGACTCAGATTGGGGAACGGGTTAGTAGCAGCCTCTATGGGGTTTTTCCAAGGCTGGGGCCCTCAAGCTTCCCTGATCCCCGCCCATCACCACCAGCATGCCCTGAGGAGGAGGAGAGGAGGTAACTGGGAAATAAGAGAGGGTAAAGGTGGAAGAGCTGCCTGCAGTAAGGTCAGAATGATCTTGAACCCTGGGCTGCTGGTTGTCCTTGACATGTTCGCAGCTTAGTGCCTTCCTAGGCTGGAGATGACAGCATCTCCTTCATTCGTGCCTTGCATCTATACTAGGGGCCCATATGATACTGTGCTAGGCCCAGGGTTATGTCCTTCATGTATGCGCTCCAGGTAGGACCCCTCCTCCATAAGCTTAGACAAATAGGATTCTCCCATGACAGCCCTCCTTATGTATGATTGACATCCCTATTTCCTCTGTCTTCATTGTCACTGGTCAGATGGTCTCTAGCACCTACTTGATGAATCTTCAAAGTCATGGGGATCGTGCTCCCCACTTCTGAATGAATTCAAAACATGTACAAGTTCCTCCTCTCTTTAAGGTGAGGAGGACAGAGAGGTGGGTAGAGCCAGGCTTCTATGCCAAAGAGCTCACAGTCAAGTAAGGGCCAGGATGGTCTTTCCTGAAAGGCTATGAGAGCATAACCTTTCCTCTCGTTTGGCCACAGGGCATCAACCTATCTGGTGGCCAACGCCAGCGAATCAGTGTGGCCCGAGCCCTGTACCAGCACACCAATGTTGTCTTCTTGGTGAGTCCATTAGCTGGTATCTCCCCTGTCTCTGGCTTCCTCCTTAGCTCACCACCTATGCACGCACACACACACACATACACACTCACACACACACCACCCAACCACCCCCCTTTCCAGGAGTAAACCTCTCCTGCCAGAGATTTTACCTAATCATGGATGGGGAAACTGAGGTAAGGGTAGTACACATGACCCACTGTGGACTTCACCTTGAACTCTGCAGTAGCCATGAGGGAAAAAGAGTCCTTCCTGTAGGACAGCCTCAACCTATCAGCACTTAGTTAGCCCTACTATGATAATGGCAGATACATGGAAGGTATGCTGTCACTTCCAATCCTGTTCTCAGAGCAGACATTGCTAATTGATCACAGCAGTAGCAATAGAAAATTCAATTTTATCAATGAATACAGTTCTGTGAACCCCCACATTAACTAGATACATTTCCCACAGAAACTTACCGGGGCCTCCAAATCCTTGTCAACACAGAACTCCAGGGAACCACTACCAATCGACCGTGAGATAAACTAATTAGCTGTCCCTGCCCGGTTTCATGCCAAGCTCTGTGTTAGGTGCCTTAGTTAATACTGAGGAATTCTGAGAGCCAGCCCTTCGCCTCAAAGATGTAGAGTCTAACTAGGACATAGAGCTCACTCACACTCAAGAGCCACAGCCCAGTTGAAAGCCAGACTGTGTAGCATAGTCCATGAAGGAGCCTTGTTCAGGGAGACAACTGTGACAGCTGGAATAATCAGGGAGAGCTTTCTAGAAGAGTGAGTCAGGTAAACAGAAGAGGAAGGCCGTTTCCGTAGGGAGTCAGGAGAAGGATCCAGGTCTCNGTCACTCATACTCAAGAGCCACAGCCCATTTGAAAGCCAGACTGTGTAGCATAGTTTATGAGGAGCCTTGTTCAGGGAGACAACTGTGACAGCTGGAATAATCAGGGAGAGCTTTCTAGAAGAGTGAGTCAGGTAAACAGAAGAGGAAGGCCGTTTCCGTAGGGAGTCAGGAGAAGGATCCAGGTCTCTGATCTGGCTTTATTCTCTCTCCTGTCCCCAACACCCATACACGCTCTCCTGTAAACACACTTCAAAATGTAAAGGTCTGTAGTCTTTGTTACCATCTGACATAGCACTTTACAAAGTACTAGCTTATTCATGATCTTTTTTTTAATGTTATTTATTTTTGAGAGAAATGGAGAGAGAGACAGCACACAAGCAGGAAAGGGGCAGAGTAAGAGGGAGACACAGAATCCAAACAGGATCCAGGCTCTGAGCTGTCAGCACCGGGGCTTAAACTCACAGTGAGATCATGACCTGAGCTGAATTCAGTCGCTCAACTGACTGAGGCACCCAGGCACCCCTAGCTTATTCATTATCTTCTCTGAGCTTTAAACAACCTTGTTAGAAAGAAGTAAAGTGGATATTTGAAATTATTTCTGCAAACGTGTATTAAGCTCCTGCTCTGTACCTGTCACAGGCACAAGGGGTGTCAGTTCCTGGGGCCTCACAGGAGTGGACAAATAGCTATCACAACCAGAATTAAGAGGATGGAGGGTTGGGCATGGAAGTCAAGAAAGGACACAGGAAGAGCTAGGATGGAGCACTGAAGGATGAGTAGGCGTTCACCAGGCAGACAAGAGGCAAAATAGCACTTCCGGCAGAGGAAACAGCATAGGTAAAAACCTGGAATGGCAAGGTCTCTGGAAACCTAGAGCACAGGGAGACTGGACAGGAGAAATAAGTGAGACCAGAAAGACAGACTGAGCAAGTAACAAAGGGCCTAAGTCACCGTGCTAAGAAATTCAGACTTTGTAGGCAATGGGAAGCTATTGAACGTTCAGGAGTCAGGAAGTGCATGTGATTAAATTGAGAGCCATAACTGATAACTGCCTCATTTAAAATAAGGCATCTAAAGCCCAAAGAAGTAAAGTGTATTACCCAAGGCCTTTCAGCTAACTAGTGTCCATCCCTAGACCAGAGCTGGTACAACTCTGATGGTTTTTATACTTACTGTTACCCTTTCCTCCCACATTCGCCCCCACCTTCTCACCCCTGCCCAGGATGACCCCTTCTCAGCTCTGGATGTCCATCTGAGTGACCACCTGATGCAGGCCGGGATCCTTGAGCTGCTCCAGGATGACAAGAGAACAGTGGTCCTAGTGACCCACAAGCTACAGTACCTGCCACATGCAGACTGGGTGAGAGGCCACGAGGAGGCCAAGCTATGGAGGGCTGAGATGGGAGAGGCAGTAGGCCGTCTTCAGAGGAGTCACTCAGTGTCTCCGTAGCAATTGCCCAGGGCCACAGAGCAGAAAAGATCCATACTGGTTGGCTTCATGCAGCCTGGGTCCCTCCAGCAGATTCTGCACAGCCCAAGGGTTTCGTATCACCTACAGCTGCAGACATTCCCATCCTCACCTGGGGCCCCTGTGGGTCCATGCAAGGCTGGCACCAAGGAGTCTCAGAAAGAAGCAGAGTCTCAATTCCTATCCTCTGTTTATGGCCCAGTTTGATGACTCGTGCCCCTGGCCTTGGGACTGCCTATTTGGATGGGAGAGCCATCTTCCCACTCTCTGACCCACAGAGGGTTGGATGGATTCAAATCAGAATCAGATGGAAATATGGAAACACACAATACAAGTAGTAGCAGAAGCTTCAATATTAGAATGCAATTTTGTGAGACCCCACATTAACCAAATTTCCATATTCCTCAATATGTAGATCACAGTTACTTTTCAATTAATTGGACAGCACTTAACACTTAAGGTGGAAATCATGGGGCTTTTAAAATCTGGATCCTGCCTGACTCCTATATAAATTTGCCTCTGAAAATTAAGAGCCTCCTTGAGCTTCAGACCTGTGCTCAATGGCCCTAGGTCTTTCTTCTGCATGTGATGAAATTCTCCCTCTAGTATGAAAAATGAAAAAAAAAAATCCAGATTTAAAACAGGTGCAGAAGATCTGTGTCTGAGTGTCCATGGTGACCTTGGCAAGGCAGTTCAGGACAATCTTTAGTCCAAAGAAGGCTGTCACAGACATGCCTGGTCCCTTGAAGTGTCAGCGAATTGGATTCCCCAGCATCGCTTCCTGCAGCCCAGCACGGGCTCAGTAGGGGTAAGAGAACAGAGGTGAGTTTCTGAATTAATGCCGAGTGTCTATGAGTGTGAAACATTGAGTGTTTCAAATGAAGTCAGTTTTGTTGATTTCAAAGAGGCATGGCCACACACACTTAGACCAAGAGGGGCTTTGTCAACCCCTGATGGAACTCACCAGCCCCGGCATCAGGAGTAACTAAAGGTCGCGTGCAATTAGCTGTTAAGTGTGGGAAAACAGCAGCCATGGATGGAATCCTTGCAAGGAATCAAGCTGGGCCAGGATATGCTAATCGGCTCTGCAAACCCTCTTAGCAACCATGGGGCAAGCACTGAGAATTACCGTCGAGAAGTACCGATCTCTTAAACTTAGGAGTGTGTGTGTTGGTGAGGATTGGTTATCACTGCAGTGGGGAAGGCAGAGGCCAGTTGTGGTGGGAGAGAGGGTGTGTGCATGTCCGTCTCGGGACTCTTTAGTGAGGTAGAGGTGTGACCGCCACTCCCCTTTTCCATTCAGCCCCTGGGCCGGGTCTGTGTCTTCCTCTCCAGATCATTGCGATGAAGGATGGCACCATCCAGAGGGAGGGCACGCTCAAGGACTTCCAGAGGTCTGAGTGCCAGCTCTTTGAGCACTGGAAGACCCTCATGAACAGGCAAGACCAAGAGCTGGAGAAGGTGAGTATGTCCTAAGGGCCAGGCAACCACCCTCTTTGGAGAAGGTTCTGGTAGAATCTGAACACATAAAGGCCTCCCTTGCCCTCATTGCCCTAGGAACCACCCTACCCCCTTACCCCCCCACCCTCCGCCAAAAGGCAGATGTGAGAGCTGAGCATGAACTTCCTCCTACCCAAGGAGAGCCAGTACCTGTGCCAGCTACTCAGGGCAGAATCAGGTGGACACCTTCCCCTTATCCTGAAATAGTCAGAAACCATTTAGTTATAAAGCTTCAGAGAATCAACTCAAACTGGCTAAGCAAAGAAAAACAGGGAGGAGTTAGGAATTTTGTGGCTCCCGAAACTAAAAAGTACCTGCTTCAGGTGAAGCTGGATCCAGGTAGTTAAACATTGTCATCAGGAACCTGTTTCTCTCCCTCCTTGGCTCTGCTCGCCTCAGACGGCTTCATTCTTGTGGTGGCAGGGAGAGCTATCAGCAGCCTTGGGCTTACATTCTCCCAGCTCAACACCTCTGCCAGTAAGAGAGTGCCTCTTTCACGACAGTTCAGCAGAGGTCCCTGGGCCGACTCTGCTTTGTCCACGTTGGCCATGGACCCACCCAGGGATGTGGAGTGTGAGATTGGCCAATCCTGGGCCTCCTGCCCACTTGTGGAGCCAGGGAGAATGATCAGCCCACCTGAGCCGCAGAGACTAAGAATAGGGGGGAGATGGTCTCCCACAGGAATATTGGGGTATTTTTAGCTGATAAATGGGAGGGGTAAATTCTGCCAAGACTTATGTCCATCTGGACCCTTCCCCAGGTGGGGGCAGCCTGGAAACCTGACACTGGTCATGGCCCAGGGTGACTGCCTCCCACCCTCCCTTTTCCTTCCGCACATTCTAAGGACGTTGGCCAGGCCTCCTCTGTCTTTCAGGAGACTGTCATGGAGAGAAAAGCCACTGAGCCACCTCAGGGTCTGCCCCGGGCCATGTCGTCAAGAGACGGCCTCCTGCAAGATGAGGAAGAGGAGGAAGGTACGGACAGTGGGATTAGGAATGAAATCATGGCCTGAGGTCTGACTGACCATGGGGAGACTAAGGTTCGGGGATCTGGGGGTGGTGAGAGAGTGTGACCTTCATCAAATCCCTCTCCCTCGGTGTGCCTCAGTTTCCCCATCTGTAAGTGGGGATAACATGCCCCCCCACCCCGGTTCACCCTCAGAGGGATGTGAAATGGGAAGCCACAGAGGGGGTTCTTGTGGCCTGCAGAGGAGGCGGCGGAGAGTGAGGAGGAGGACAACCTGTCTTCAGTGCTGCACCAGCGTGCCAAGATCCCGTGGCGAGCCTGCGCCAAGTATCTGTCATCCGCCGGCATCCTGCTCCTGTCGCTGCTCGTCTTCTCCCAGCTGCTCAAGCACATGGTCTTGGTGGCCATTGACTACTGGCTGGCCAAGTGGACCGACAGCGCCCTGACCCTGAGCCCGGCAGCCAGGAACTGCTCCTTCAGCCAGGTGTGGCCGGCAGCCCCAGGGCAGGGGCTGGGGGGAGAGGGCTGAGCTGTAGACACCCCTGGGACCCCGCCTCATTCTCTGCCCGGCTCAGGAGTGCTCCCTCGACCAGACTGTCTATGCCATGGTGTTCACGGTGCTCTGCAGCCTGGGCATTGTGCTGTGCCTCGTCACATCTGTCACCGTAGAATGGACCGGGCTGAAGGTGGCCAAAAGTTTGCACCGCAGCCTGCTGAACCAGATCATCCTGGCTCCCATGAGGTACCCCTCTCTCCCCACCCCCACCATGTTGGGGCTATGGGTAAGTCACTGTTCTCTGAGCCTCTCCCCCGCCCCCCACCATCTGGGGCTATGGGCAAGTCACTGTTCTCTGAGCCTCAGTTCTCCCATCTATTAAATGGGGATATGCAACCTCCATCACAGGCTGCTGGGGGTGATGTAGGGAGACAGTGTGTGTAAAAGTGCCCTCCTCAGAGCAGAAAGCATAGGAAAACCAGCATTTCTTCAGCCACACAGCGTGCTAGGCATTTTATATGGTTAGCTCATCTAATTGTCACAACAGCCCTTCAAAGTGAGCATCTGCAGGCTCTGTGTAGATGTGAGTTTCCCTTCCCTAGACAGATGCCATCTGCCCATCTCCACCCACAGATTCAGCTCTCCCCCTGCACCCTCAGCCAGCCTGCAGGTTCTGACACTGGGGACACGGGGACATGTTTTAAAGGCTGCTTGGTAGGAAAGAGGTTTAAAGTGGTCACTGCCTAGTCGACTGGCTGATTCAGTCTTAAAGCACAACGGGCAAACAGGTTATCTGGCCCCCGGTCAATACCGGACTCACCGTCTGACTACACTTTTTACTTTTCAGTCTCGTAAGGTGTCTGTGGTCCACAGACATGACCTCAAAGTTTACTTACCCTCTATTTGTCCCAACTCTGTGCTTCTGAAATCCTCTGGCTGGAGTTGGACTGATTCTGAATCACAGCCAGAGTGATGACAGGCAGAGTAGCCTTGCAGGGTCAGCCAGCTGACAGGCTGTCCTCAGGGCCCTGTTCCCTCTGGCAGATCATCCCTCTGGAGAAGACTGTTTGTCCGCAGGATAGCTGCTGAGTGAGTCAGGCTGAGCAAGCAGCTGTGGAAGGTGGCAATGGTCATACATGGGCTTGAGAGCCACAGGGGTTAGTGAGGGGCCAGCACCCCTGTGGGCGGCTGCAGGAATTCTCAGGGACGCAGGCCAGATACCTGCAGACTTGCAAAGGCAACCGCCCCTGGAAAGCCAGACCCAGGGATGACTCCAGAGGCACTGAAATAAAAGAAATCACTACCCTCATTCAATAAACAGGAAGGAAATCAATAAACGAATGAGTAACTGTTCTGCTTGCCTCTTAGGTTTTTTGAGACCACGCCCCTTGGAAGCATCCTGAATAGATTTTCAGCTGACTGTAACACCATCGACCAGGTACACAGGACCGTGACCCATTTCTCCAGTTCAGAGAGAGGCCAGGTCCCCAGGAGCTTTTCCTCTCTGGTGCTGGCTTCCCCAGATCTGGTGATGAGAGCCCTGTGGGAGGAACCCAATCTGATTATAATGCTGCCGCAGGACCTGGGGCTTCCTCTGTGAGATCTTCATGATAAGGCTCAGGGAAACCACATCCCTTTGGTTTCCACCCCCTGGCTCACTTGAGTAAGGTTCCAGCATATTCTAAACCAAGGTGACTGGCTTTGTGGAGAATATTCACTTTGATTCTGCTTGTGTTCTTTATTTACCATCGTAGTAGATGGTGAGAAAACAAAGTCCTGATTCCTGTTCTCAGGGAGCCTACAGTGTAGCTGGAGAGATAAGACGCGTGCCTGTAATCATGTGAAAGAGCAAAACATGACGGCAGGTAACGCACCGAAGAGAAACACCAAAACTCACCTCCCTCTCTCACCCTCCCCTCCGTCAGCACATCCCATCCACGCTGGAGTGCCTGAGCCGCTCCACCCTGCTGTGTGTCTCAGCCCTGGCTGTCATCTCCTATGTCACGCCTGTGTTCCTCGTAGCCCTCTTGCCCCTGGCCGTGGTGTGCTACTTCATCCAGAAGTACTTCCGGGTGGCATCCAGGTGATGGCAGTTTTGCCAGCCTCAGGGGAATGAGGTGGGAGGTGCTTTGCAATGGGCAGTTTGGTGCTCTTAGTAATTATCAAAAGTAATAGAGTCATATTCCCCCTGAAAAGGAAAATAGAAATGAAGGAAATAGAAATATTCATCTTCCACTATCCTGATGTAACCATCTGTCAGCACACACACACACACACACACACACACACACATGATGCCATTAATATTTCAAATATTTCTTCAGGAGATATGGTCAGAAGTGGAATTGCTAGGTCAGGATGTACACACATGTTTATGCCCTTCAATCATTTTGTCAAAATGCTTTTCGGGAGGGTTCTATGAGTCCAGTGACCAGGCTGATTGCTGATACACGAAGTCAGGGGGCACCTGATGGGAGGGATCTTACGCCAACATGCATTCCAGCTCGCGGGGTCCAGAGTCTTGGCTTGAAACCTGGACTGGAGGAGGACTTTGACATTGATCATATTCTCCCCTGTGAGCCTTGGAGCCACACAGCCTTCTTTCCTACTCCACATTTTCTAAGAACATGTGCAAGAAGTTCTTTCTGGGAGTGATTCTGTTAAACTCATACATTCAAATAATTGTAGGAAAATTTTGAAAAAAATCTCTGGACTGGTGTTTATCAAACTGCCAGTTGCAATCTGTCAGTGGGTCATGAAATCAATATCATAGATCACAGCCAGCATTTTTTTAAAATGAAACTGGGCAGATAATAGCAGACCATATGCACGCGGTAACAGTTAAGTTTTGCTTCATAAAACCTTTTTGAGATCATGTAGGAGTGTGTGTATGTGCGCATGTGTGTATGTGTGCATGCACATGCGTGTTCACGCACACACGCTGAGGTTACGTAATTTCCCAAGTGCACAGAGTTGATTAGTAACTGGAGTCAAAATACTGGTTATCAATAAAAATGAGTAAATTCAGATACATTTGGACCACCATTGCCTCGCCCACAAAAATCAAGATCTGGAAGCTGGATGACCTAGACTCTCCTGGCACCCATGAGGCGCACGTTGATAGTCACAAATCACAGTGGCTTTTTAAACACTGTACAAGCTGTTTTACCAAGTCCATTTCTTCTGCCAGAGAAACCACCCTGCTCCCCTGGCATCCACCCTGCCCTGGGGACAGTCTGTCTAGGAAAGCTGCTTCCTGCATCCCAACCTGGCCTCCCTGGCACTAATGTGCTTGCAAAGGTACAGCTGTGAGGAACAGGAGGCGTTCTGTTGCCTTGGAAACCTCTGGCCTTTCCCCCTCAAGGAGCTTTTTAGATACTGGCCTGTGTTGTGCAAAACCTGTTGTGGTTACTGGGGAGGCGATGGAAGGCTTTCAGTTGGGTCTTTCAGTTCCTTTCACGAGCCGTCTCAAGGTTCAAGTTGCTCACCTGTGGAAAGGAGCCAACAGTGCCCGAGCAGCCTTACTGCATGGAGAGTGAGGCTGTGCAGCGGGGCAGGGACAGTGAGATAGATGATGCCTGGGTGGCAGTAACTGCACCGGCATGCTGTTTAAGCATTTTACACAGCAGCTTGCTGGGGGTGGTACCACTGTCTTCCCTCTTTACAGGTAAGGCACTGAGATCTGAGCAGGCAAAGCCATTTGCCCAACCAGTGGTTGGGGGTGGAGCTAGGATTCAGATCCAGGCTGAGCCCAGGGAGCCCGCCCTCCTAACCATTCTGCACCTCTCCCCTGCACAGGGACCTGCAGCAGCTCGATGACACCACCCAGCTCCCCCTGCTCTCCCACTTTGCCGAAACCGTGGAAGGCCTCACCACCATCCGGGCCTTCAGGTACCAGATTTACCCCAAGGTGGGGGGCGGGTGGAGGTGGAGCCAGAGCCACAAGTCATGTGATTTAGTTCTCAGGGCTCGGCTTAGGAAGGCCCAGGACACATGTCTCCCAACCCCTCCTCAGGCCACGAGGCCCAGATGATGTCCACCAGAGGGGTCAGGTCTAGTAGGCTCCACTGTATGATCCAGAGAGGAAAAGCTCAGCCCTGCAGCCAAGTCCAGAGCCTCTGTGAACTAAGGCAGGATATGAGGAGAAACAAGGCTGGGACATATCCTCACATAACAATGCTATTAAATGTTTGTACATCATGTGGGCCGGCCCTGAGGCCATCTTTTGAGAATCTCCCGTAACTCAAACACTATGCTAAGTACTTTATATGCCAATCTCATTCATTCTGCACTATAATCCAAGGCAGTTAGCATGCTTATTCCCATTTCCCAGATAAGGAAATTGAGGCTCAGAGATGTTATATAACCACTCTGTGTGAGGTCCCATAAAGCCCATACTTGAACCTTGCTCATTCATTCAATAAACATTTACTGAGCTAAAACCCATGCCAGGCACTGAAAAGACAGAGATGAGTCAGAGATGAGCCCCTGCCCTGGAGGTGTTTACAATCCAGGATTATCAATATAAACAATTAAATTTAGATACATTTTGACCACCATTACCTTGCCTACAAGAACTAAGATCTGGATGCTGAACGACCTAGAATCTCCTGGCACCCATGAGGAGTATGTTGATATTCACAAATCACAGTGGCTTTTTTTTTTAACGTTTATTTATTTTTGAGAGAGAGAGAAAGAGCAAGCACAAGTGGCAGAGGGGTAGAGAGAGAGGAGACACAGAATCCGAAGCAGGCTCCAGGCTCTGAGCTGCCAGCACAGAGCCCGATGCGGGGCTCAAACTCATGAACCGCAAGATCATGACCTGAGCCAAAGTCAGATGCTTAACTGACTAAGCCACCCAGGCACCCCCTACAGTGGCTTTTTATTTTTATTTTTATTATTTTTTTATGTTTATTTAGGTTTTTTTCTTAGTTTATTGTCAAATTGGTTTCCATATAACACCCAGTGCTTATCCCAACAAGTGCCCTCCTCCATGCCCATCACTCCCCTTCCCCTCTCCCCTACCCCCAAAATATTTATTTAGTTTTGAGAGAGAGAGACACAGAGTGTGAGTGGGAGAGGGTCAGAGAGAGAGGGAGACATGGAATCTGAAACAGGGTCCAGGCTCGGAGCTGTCAGCAGAGAGCACGATGCAGAGCTCGAACCCACGAACCATGAGATCATGACCTGAGGTGAAGTCAGACACTTACTTAACCGACTGAGCCCCCCAGGCGCCCCTACAATGGTTTTTTAAACACTGTAAACCTGTTTTACAAAGTTCAGGCCAGGAGAAACCCATGGGGCAGGTATTCTGAAAGAAAGGAGAACACAAACTGTGGGAATAGAGGAAGGCAGTCATGGAAGCTTCATAGAGGAGATATCATTGTCATTGGAGCTAGTATCAAAAGGTAGATAAAAGCTCACCAAGCTGGAGGAATTCCCCCCAACTTCAGTGCCCCTCCTGCGCACCCCAACTCACGATGCTGGGCTAGACAGGAGTGTCTGAGTCTGCCTGGGGACTGGAGGGGGCTATTGGGCCCTGCCCCAGCCTCTGTGTGATGCATTAGGGCATCTCTCCTCCAGGCCGACAGGCCAGAGACCCCTAACCCAGAGAGTTGGACTCTGGTCTCTAAGCCTCACCAGAGAGTGATTCCAGGTTATTTTTAGGATGGCACAGCTGTGCAGGGTGTGACATTAACCATGCGACACCAAGTCCCCTGTCCACGAGTAACCCTAGGGCTCAAGGAGCAGCCAAGAGGATCGGAGTGGCTTGCGTCTCCTCCCTCTAAGCCCCAAAGCCCTAGGAGAGAGGTCCAGGCCTCCGGTACACCACTGTAGGCCCCATTCACGCCCTGGGACATCTGGGGCCAGTGACAGGTCCTCTGCGGGGTCTTATCTGAGTAAAGGAAAGCAAAGCAGAACTCTGCCTGGCCTTGGCTCCGCTCCCTGCACATCCTCTGCCCCTGTACAAGCCTGTGATGTCTTCCACACAGAAGCCCCTGGAAACCTGGTGGGACTCCAAGGTCTCCTCCAAGCCCCCTTCCCATCTCGAGCCTACACTTCCCCAGTTCCTTTGACTTCCAGGGCCCCCAACACCTCTGGACCTGGCCTCTTCTCAGTCTTAGTAAAAGGCGAAAGATTTATACGATCTGAAGAGACACCAGAGTATTCTTCTCAGTCTTAGTAATGTTCCTCTTACACGTGATGTCCCGGAGGACTTTGAGCTGAGCCAGGGACAGAGAGACTGTAACTTTCCTCAAGAGGGCCAGACCCTTTCAAAATCTGAGCGGGTCCAGCAGTTGCAGACCCAGCCTACCCTCGGCAGAGGAACTGCCACCCAGTGAGGCCCCCCACACCCTACATGGACACAGCGGGTGGTTTTTCCATTTGAATGAAGGACTTAGTAGTCATCCCTGGAGGTGTTCAGTTCATTGGCTTTTGCCCAGCAGCCTGCCCCGTTGAGAGCTAACTAGCATTGATTGATTGTGCGTTTAGCACATGCCAGGCACTGTGCTGAGTGCTGTGTGTGGATTATTGCATTTCATCCTCACAAGAGCCCCCATGACATACATACGAGCAGCCACGTTCGACAGACGAGGTTGAGTAACCCACCTGAGGCCACACACAAGGTGAGAGCCAGTTGGAACTTCTGGTTGTTCTAGGAGAAAAAAGTTTGCTTTTCCCAAAAAAAGTTTCAAGAGTTCCTAGCCCCGGACTCAGTGCTGGGCTCAGATATTGTTTCAGTCCAGGAAGGAACTATTCCTATCCCCATTTTACTCATGAGGAAACTGAGTCTCAGTCCTGACACACAGCTAGTAAGTAAGAATGCTCAGAAGCCAACGTGGGTGTGCATGGCCCCAAGCTGGGACTCTGTCCACATTCCTCACACTGGCACACACCTGCATCTGCATCTGCCACACACCCTCACACACCCCTCAGGCTCTCCTGTCACACACACACACACACACACACACATGCACAGGCACACAGACACCCTCAGCGCGCACTCAGTCACACCCTTCAGACATGGGGTGGCAGTTGCCTCAGCGGCCTTACCCATCCTCACACCGGCCCCCCTGGCTGTGCGATCATATATTCTCTCACACCTCAAGAGACTCACTCTGCTCTCCTCAGACGCATAATTCGGGCACAGCCCCTCCATCCAGAAATAATCAAAGCAGAACAAACACCATCCAGGAGTGAAAAGCAAATGCCAGTAAGACTTGTTTTGAGTCGTTCTGAGTCCCCTCAGGTGTTTCCTTGAGACCAGTGCTAAGAAGGCTTCCATTCCTTCCTTGCTCATGATTAAACAAGTGCTCTGCTCCCTCCCTTGGGCCTGGCCAAGCCAGCCAAGTGTGAGGGGGTGTTCAGGGAGAGTGAGGCCTGGAACCCAGACTGGTCAGAGAGAAGAAGCAGGTCCATTTGAAGTAACGTGATGATGGCACAAAGGCAGGAAAGAAGCCTCCAGAGTTACTTGTACAGAGAGATCCCATTTACCTTAGAGGGTCAGGGAAGGTTCCATGCATTCATTCGCCAAGTATTTATTGACAGTGCCAGGTGCTGGGGATGCACTGGTGAACAAAACAGCCATGGGCTCCAGTCTCATGGAGTTTAGTCTCATGTGGGAGATAAGCAGCTAGAGAAATGAATATATGATCAGAGATTATGAAACAAACAGGCTGCAGAGATGGAGAACAATAGGCCAGGAAAGGCCACCCAGAGGAGGTACTAGTTAAAGCCTGAATGCTGAGAGGAGTCAGCCTTGTGAAGAGCAGAGGAGAAAGCATTCTGGGCAGGGGGAGCAGCATGTACAAAGGCCCTGGGGTGGGGAAGACCTCGGCATTATCGCAAAACTGAAAAAGGGCAAGTAATAAGTTACTTTATTGTAATTTCTGTGGTTGCAATTCAGTGAGCAAGGGAATTTGTGGCAAGGAAGGATGCTAGGTTGGCAGGAGCCAGGTCACACAGGCTCCTGGCCAAGGAGGTGGTTCTTTAGCCTCAAAACCATTGATACTCTAAGCAGGGGAGAGATGGTATGCAATTTATGATTTACAAAGATGATGCTGGCCGCTGTGTACAGAGTAGACTGTGGGGAAATAGCAGGCGGACCTATGAAGAAACAAGCAGGGAGAGGGGGCAGGCAGAGACAAGGGCTATTTTGGAGGTAGAAATTAGACATCTTGTGGAAGGATTGGATGTGAATCCAGGCAATTCCTTTGTTTCTGGCCTGAACAGCTAGATGGGCAGAGGTGCTTTTTACGGTAATAGGGACGCTCTGGAGAGAATGGGTTTTGGGGTGAGAATAGGAGTTTGAAGGAGGAAGGAGGTAGCAAGGAGCTGGGGGGAGGGGGCAGTCCAGAGAGGAATGGCATACATAAGGTCAGACATGGCATATCTACTGGCTGTTTCTCTGTAAGTGAGGAGAGGCCTGGGGGCCAAGCAGACCCTCAGACCCTCCTCATCCTCCCTCCAGGTATGAGGCTAGGTTCCAGCAGAAGCTCCTTGAGTACACAGACTCCAACAACATTGCCTCCCTCTTCCTCACCGCTGCCAACAGATGGCTAGAAGTCCGCATGGCAAGTGCCACCCACCCCGGGCCCTGGGCCCCGGGAAAGGGGCCTCTGATTGGGTGGTGGAGCCAGAGCAAGGCCAGACATGGAGCAGAGGGCAAGATAGAAGATAGAACACCAGTTTGTGTGTGCATGCAGGGTGGACACTGAGCCCTCCTGCTCCCCCAGCCCGGGTAGCCCTACTTGTGTCTGGCCTGAGCTTCCTCTTCCCCATCATTACCTGGGGGCTTGTGTACCTGGGGTGTGTGCCAGTAGCCAGAAGAGTTGTGTGTTTAAGTGTGATGAGTGTGTGTCTGAAGTGGCTCGTACGACCTGTGTGGGCCAGCCGGTCAGGCATGTGCAGATGAGTGGGGGGAGCAGCAGAAGCTGTGCGCACACATTATCTCCTGGGGCTCCAGCCTTCAAGGCCTCCTGAGTGTCTGACGATGTGCAGGTGTGTAGTTGGGCTTGGCTAGAGTCTCTACTGAGCTGCTCTCTGCCCTGAAGGGAGTGAGGTGGGGGCGGGGGGACACTATGGCTTCAACCCCTGAGGGCGCATGCCAGCTCTCCTCCCTCCACAGGAGTACATTGGTGCATGTGTGGTCCTCATCGCGGCCGTGACCTCCATCTCCAACTCCCTGCACAGGGACCTCTCTGCTGGCCTGGTGGGCCTGGGCCTTACTTATGCCCTAATGGTGAGTGGCAGCAGACTAGGGCAGGGGAGGGCTCAGATGCCAGCACTCGGGCAATCTCAGGCACCTTCCCCAACTCAGACACCCTCCAGGTCTTAGCACAAGCTCCTCTGAGTCTGATCCAGGAGGGACCAGGTGGGCAAGAGGGCTAACCCAGGGCTGGGGCCCAGACAGGTGGGGTATAAGGATCCACACTCATTGTAACCCTCCCGTGCCTTCAGGGGGGGCTGCCCTGAACAGCTAGCAGAAAGCATTGAGAACTTTTGGCCCCTCAGCTGTAAGAAGAGCCATCCTGGTGGCCAGGGTTGAACCAAGTGATCACGGACTCCCCACAGGTCTCCAACTACCTCAACTGGATGGTGAGGAACCTGGCGGACATGGAGATCCAGCTCGGGGCTGTGAAACGCATCCATGGGCTCCTGAAAACCGAAGCGGAGAGCTATGAGGGGCTGCTAGGTGAGGGGCCAGGGAGGAGGGCATGCCAGGGAAGAGTCCCGAGGAGGAGCGTGTCTGGCTCGAGGAGGCCACGAGCCAGGCTGGGGTAGGGTGGCCCCACTGCGTACCAACTGTGGCTCACATGTGCTGCCTGACCCCCGGCCCGGCCCCCAGCACCCTCACTGATCCCAAAGAACTGGCCAGACCAAGGGAAGATCCAGATCCAGAACCTGAGTGTGCGCTATGACAGCTCCCTGAAGCCGGTGCTGAAGCATGTCAATGCCCTCATCTCCCCAGGACAGAAGGTCAGTGGGCTGCCAGGACTTAGGGCTGCTTAGCCTCACAGAGTCATCTCATCACCCTCCAGGGCCTTCCAGGGCTCACACCCAGTCAGACACCCCAGCCTCCCGCCTGGGCCCCTCAGGCTGACAAGGCTCAGCCCACCTTTCCCCCACTCCCTCCTCCCTTCTCCTTTTGCTGCCCTCACCTGCCAAGGACATGGACACCCCAGCACCCCCTGGCTTAAAGGGCTTTTGTCAGGGCCCCCCTGCAAATGGTCAGGGGCTCTCCCAGCGAGCTGCCCTCTGTGTTTCAGAGCAGGTCATAGGGGTAGAGAGTGAGGCCGCACTTGTCCTGGGGAGGGAGCCCCTGCCTGGCACTCTGTCCCAAATCTCTGATTCCCTCCTCGCTCCTCCTCTGCTCTGACTCTACCCCTCTCCTTCTGTCTCTTTGTCTCTCTCTCTCTGTCTTTGGCTGTGACTGTCCGTCTCATTGTCTCTGACCTTTAGGTGTACCTCTGTCCCTGCCTCTGGCTCTTCCCATCTGTCCCTGCCTCTCTCGTCCTTCTCTGCACCATCTCTATCTTTATACTCATCCCTTATTGTCATTTCTGTTGTTACACATGGGCCGGGAAGCAAGAGGGTCAGAGATGACTGCAGTTTCAGGTGGGGCACCCAGATTCATCCCCGCACACCACACTCAGCCACCCCCGTGCCTCCTACCAGACCCGTGCACTCAGAGTTCGCCCCAGTGCCCCCCGCAACTCCCCTGCAGCCACATACCAGGCACAGCAAGTCCCACACCTGAGCCCGGGAAAATGGTCCCGTCCCTGTGGGAGGCCCCTCCGGACCCGCTGCAGGAAGCAAGCCCGAACCCAGGGCCCAGCCCCGGCCAAAAAGAAGCTGGTCAGAAAGCCAGGACAGAAGAGACGCTGTGACCTCCAATGCCTGCATACCCCCAGAGCTACTCACAGCGTACCTGCTCCTCTCTCCAGATTGGGATCTGTGGCCGCACAGGCAGTGGGAAGTCCTCCTTCTCTCTCGCCTTCTTCCGCATGGTGGACATGTTCGAAGGTGAGATGTATGACGGGCACCCCATGTGTACTCACAGCCACCAGATGGGACCTCAGTCCTGATGTATGGTCAGATGTCACAGGAGGCCCAGCAATCACTGCCTCCCTGTGCATCGTCAGTGGGACCCACATCCCAGGCTGAACCTGTCCAGCACCACCAGCTCCCTCACTCCCTGGTGCCTCACCTGAGACACTGTCCCCACACAGGGCGAATCATCATTGATGGCATTGACATCGCCAAACTGCCGCTGCACACCCTGCGCTCACGCCTCTCTATCATCCTGCAGGACCCTGTCCTCTTCAGTGGCACCATCCGGTGAGCGCCACCACTCCACCAAGCCCACCCCAGGCCCCGGCACCTCGGATCTAGAGCATAAAGAGAAGAGGGGTGGGCGAGGCCAGGAGCGCTCAGCTGGGCACCCTGGGCAGGAAGCCCTGCTCAGGCTCTGGGCACTATGGGCTGACCTGGTCCCTCACAGTTTTACCCTCATGCCGTTCTCCTTCCTGTTAGGCCTAGGCAGGCACTGGTAGGGGTAGCTCAACCCTCAGGTTCGGAATACTCTCCTCCACCCCCTCACCAGCTTGCTGCCCCCTCCGGGCCAGGCCCCCGAGGCTCTCTGCCATTCCCCAGGGACAGAGCCAGACCCCTGCTCCCTTCCCAAGGGGACTTTCTGTGCCACCCTCCAGATTTAACCTGGACCCAGAGAAGAAGTGCTCTGACAGCACGCTGTGGGAGGCCCTGGAAATAGCCCAGCTGAAGCTGGTGGTGAAGGCACTGCCGGGAGGCCTGGGTAACTATTCATGCGGGAGCAGCCGGTCGGCACTCAAGGACGTCTGGAAGGGCTAGGAGGCAAAACCACACCCGTGTTTACGGTTTGCCCAGAGTTTAGTCTGGGGTCTGGCAGTTTTACCTTTTAGCTTACGGGAGCTCAGAGAGGTCAAGCGAGTTGTCCCAGGCCACACAACTGGTCAATTCAGGGGCTAGCTCCTCCTGAAGGGCCAGTGGGGACAGCTGTGAGACACAGCTCGCAAGCTCATCCTATCATGGCAGTGCATTCAGCCATGCCTCCCCTGTCCACCTGCCTGCCCAGTCCTGCCCCAAGGAAGGAGAGGACAGGCTGGGAAATCACAGGTACAGGTCACTCTTCAAGGCTGCAGGGAAGACCCTGCTCCCACCCCAGAGGTCAGCAGAGCCTTGGTGTGTGCGCTACAGCCCCTGGGGCAGTGGGGGCTGGCCAAGCCTTGGCTTCAGAGACTCACCCCACCAATGCCCACACACCTGCAGCACATACATACACACTCAGTGCACACACCCCTCCTGGAACTGCCTGGGGCCACAGCAGTCACCTGCAGAAGGAGCTCTTCTCTTTGTAATCCATGCAGAGAGCATCTGTGTCGTTGGGTAAGGCGCAGCAACCCTGCACACACCTGTCCTCATGACACACGCCTGCCTTTCCGCCCTGGACATACATTTTCTTACATCCCCTACGCCATGCCGTCTACTAAACTCCCAATGCAAGATTAACTCAGCCCTGCTCCTCGGCCCACCCGGGGCTGTTTTCAGATGCCATCATCACAGAAGGCGGGGAGAATTTCAGCCAGGGCCAGAGGCAACTGTTCTGCCTGGCTCGGGCCTTCGTGAGGAAGACCAGCATCTTCATCATGGACGAGGCCACGGCTTCCATCGACATGGCCACGGTCGGTCCTGAGCACATAAATGGGGTGGGGTCTTGGAGGATTTCATGGGGTGTTAGGGTGAAATGTGCAGAAAGCGGTTGTGAAGCTCAAGTTGTCTTTAACATCGAGGGCCATTTGTGGCAGAAAAGGCAAATGACTAGGGGGGCCTGATTCTAGCAAGTCTTGAGGCATGTCTATAGCATATGTACACCCAGGCTGCACACAGACCCACAGAGACTGCACACTCCTCACCCGCCACACAGGCCAGCCAGACATACTCACAGCACCCATCCATGCACAGAGCTGAGCGCCCCACAGGCTGAGCCTGGCTCCTGACTGCTAGAACTTGGTTGGTCCTTTGGAGACAAGGACTAGACAGAGGGAGTGGTGGGCTACTGGGGTCACATGGGAGCTGGACCACAGCCTGGGCCCCACACCCCCAAAGCCAGGCCAGACCCCATCCCCTACACAGATGACCCAACAGTTGTCACTCCCACCTGGCAGGAAAACATCCTCCAGAAGGTGGTGATGACAGCCTTCGCAGACCGCACTGTGGTGACCATCGCGGTAAGGGGCCCCTTGTTGGGGTTTTGGGAAACCACCAGAGAGAGGACTGGCCTCTTGAGGCTGCCATCCGAGGGCAGCCACTGGGCAAACTCCAGGCCTGGTAATGAAGAGAGGACCCTGGAGCGATGCAGAGCAGAGTCCGGAGGGTTTGTGGGGAAACTGCATTGCAGGATGTGAGGTGTGGGAGGCCTTGCACCTGTGCTTTCTCAGATCCTCTCTCTTTCTCCAGGTTCCAAAGCCCCATGGGCTAGGGTAGGGCTACTGCTCCATAGGAAGTGGAGGTTGGGGTGTGGGGCAATCCCTGAGTCCTGAAGCCTGGAGGAGAGGGCAGAGCTGAGATTTGCTAAGGGGAGAGGGTGTCATTAGTAGACAGAGGGTTGGAGTCACAGTCACCCCAGGAAAAGGCAGTGGCCACAGAGATGGGACATTCCATCCACATGCCTCCCCCTCCAAACTGCCAGAGGGATACTCTCAGCTGCCCCTTCTTTGCCACCCCCCCACCCTGACCAGCCTCCTCCTGCTCCAACCAGCACCGTGTGCACACCATCCTGAGCGCAGACCTGGTGATTGTCCTGAAACGTGGCGCCATCCTTGAGTTCGACGAGCCAGAGAAGCTGCTCAGCCGGAAGGACAGCGTCTTTGCCTCTTTTGTCCATGCAGACAAGTGACCTGCTGGAGCCCAAGTGCCGCCACATAGCCTGCCTGCCCCTGCCTCCTGCCTGGGCTTTCTCGCTGTACAATCAGTTGTAAATAAAGAGATTGGTTATTTCCTACCGGAGGCCTTGGGTCTGATGGCCAGGAACCAGGGTGGCCTGGGGGCCAGTGTAGCCAGCCTGCCTGGCATCAGGCAGACCTGAAGCTGTGTCAGTGTGGGCAGAAGTGTATTTCCTTATCTGTGAAATGAAGTACTAGTCTGCTCAAGCTGCCATAACAAAGTAGCAGACTAGGAGACTTAATCAGCAAAAGGTTATTTCTGACAGTTCTGGAGCCTGGAAGTCCAAGATCAAGGTGTCATACGTTTGCTTTCATACATTTGCTTTCTCCTGAGGATCTAGTTACCTCTGCACAGGTCCTGTGACCAAATACTGTCACACTGGGGAGGAGGGGGGCTTCAACATATGAATTTAGGGCATTAACAAATGAATTTGGAGGGTGGGACACAGTTCAGTCCCTAACAACAGTTATAGCATTTTTGTGATGATTTCATCAGACTAAGTAGTCCCCTTCTTTCTCACTTTATTTCTTGGGTTAAAATTGTGGGGTGCCCTGAATTGGTACCATTTCCAATACAACTGACAGGAATCCAGCTCAAAGTGGCTTAAACAAAAACTGGAATGTATTGTCCTATATGAGGGACCTGGCCTTCTCCATCAAGCATGGCTGGATCCAGGTGTTTGACATCAGGGTTGTGTCTCTATTTCTGGGTTCCATCTTCCTCTTGCTCCCTGATGACAAATGGCCAGTAGCACCTCCAGCTTATACCCTACCCTTCTGAAAGAGAAATGCTTTTTCCCAACAGGTCCAGCAAAAATCTTGGGAGCAAATCTCAATGGACCAACTTAGGTCATCCCCCACCTCCACCCAAACACTGTGGCCAGAGGCTGGGATACACTGACTGGCTATGCTTGGATCACATGACCCCACCTGTGTCCCCCATATAGAGGCATTCAGAATGGGAGAGGGGTGGTCCTTCAGAGGGAAGGTCAACCACAAGTCGACCAGGTGGTGGCTGGAGATGCAGAGTCCCAGACACCGGGGAGACCAAAACAACAGATATCCTTTGCTTCTATCAGCATCATGAAACAGGAGTACACACCTGCCCTCAGCCAAGAAATGGCAGGTCTTCACTTACATATCATGTTATCATTTACCTGTTGCCTCCAGTACTGTCTATACCAGGCTCTGGGTGTAGACCCAGGAGTCTTGGACCTGTGTCCCTCTTGGTTGCAAGGGGGTCAGAGCAATGTAAGGAAAACCCACCAGTCCCTGGAAAGAGACCTAATACAGACCTTTCGGATATTCCAGGAGCCAGAGGGGATCAGGAAGTGAGAGCTCTGTAAGGCCTAGCAGGCTGCCTAAGGGAGGCAAGATTTGAGTCGGGCATGAGAGGGGTGGGAATTGGACAGGCAGAGTTAGAGGAAGCGGCCCATGGGGTGGGGGGAGGGAGCATAGATCAGAGAGCCTTAAATGCCAGGACAAGGAGCCTAGAATAAGCCTATGAACACGAGGGAAGTGGAGAAGGTTTTTGAGTAAAAAAGGAACGTGACAAGTGTAGTATTTGGAGGAGATGTGTATGAGGAGGTGCAGGATGGAGCAGGGCAACAGGCTGAGCTCTTTGGATAAGCACCGAAAGGGTGAAACAGCTAATAGCTGAGGCCTCAGGGCCATACTATGAGGCAGGGCCTTGCCTTTCCAGCTCTAGGATGCCTCTGAGGGCCTAGTGGCTCCCTCAACTAAAGGGCCTCCCAAAAGCAGAGACTGAGAAGGGAGATTTCCACCCCTGACCTCACTTTGCACCCACCACACCTCAAGGGATTGAATGGGGGTAGCAGGGTAGGGTAAGGCCGACACTGAAGTCTTGCAGGATGCCCAGGGCCACTGTGGCCCAAACCCCTCTACAGTATCCCTGATGGTCAGCCAACTTTGACTTGGATGCTCCAAAGACATGGGTCATCTCTAGTTATTAGAACTGACTTTTCCGTATGTGAAATCACATCCTGCCTCTGTTCCACTCAGTGTCTATACTGGTTCTATACTTTAGATCACACAGAACTATCACTGGACCCCTGGAGTTTCTACAATAGTGCCCAAACTCCCTAGGAGGTGCTCCACAGCTCCTTTTCTGGTGGCTGAGTGGCTGGTTTCCTATGTAATCCTGTCTCCTTGAGGTCCCCACTCTGATCATCCTGTTCGCCCCTCCCCACCCTAGGCACTGCATCTCTGTTAATATAGCCCAAGTTCACACTTACCCTGAATAGCAGTGTTCACTCTGCCTGCAGGTAAGCGTGAGAGAGAAAGGAAAACTCACTATGAAAATCACAATCTGCCCCACTGTGGCCCATATCCCCACTGTCCCCCTCTTTCCAGCTCTGCCTCAAGCCCCCACTCCAACAAATCGACACACATGGGTCAGGGCTCCATAAAGATCTGAGCCCCAGAGAAGGAACAGGGCCATTACTGTCCCAACACCAGACCTAGAAGACTTTCCATCCCAGCTGAGAACTGGGGTTCCCCATGTGAAGCCCAAGCCACAGGGCAACCCTAAGCTGATGCTTGCAGTAGAAGCACCACTCATGTTCAGGTCAAGAGCTTGAATCCCCCAGTTCCCAAGCCAACCCTAAAACAGCCCCTCAGACCCAGGTTCCTCCCACTACCTAAGGTATAAGAAACAATGTTGCAGGGGCGCCTGGGTGGCTTAGTTGGTTAAGTGTCCGACTTTCGCTTAGGTCATGATCTCGCGGTTCGTGGGTTCGGGCCCCGCGTCGGGCTCTGCGCTGACTGCCACCTCAGAGCCTGGAGCCTGTTTCAGTCTGTGACTCCCTCTCTCTCTGACCCTCCCCTGCTCGTGCTGTCTCTCTCTCTCTCTCCTAGAAATAAATAAAAACCTTAAAAAAAAAAGAAACAATGTTGCAGGTGCAAGCAGGTATAAAGCTAGTGTTGGTAGTGAAAGTGCTCTTTAAAATACAGTTTGGTGGTGTGGGGGGGTGAGGGGGGGAGGTTACTGTCTGACTTCGGCTCAGGTCATGATCTCCCAGTTGGTGGGTTCAAGCACTGCATTGGGGTCTGTGTTGACAGCCAGCTCAGAGCCTGGAGCCTGCTTCAGATTCTGTGTGTGTGTCTCTCTCTCTGACCCTTCCCTACTCACTCTCTCTCTCTCTCTCTCTCTCTCAGAAATAAATAAAACATAAAAAAAAAATTTAAACCCAGGTCAGTGGGGCGCCTGGGTGGCTCAGTCAAACATCCGACTCTTGATTTCAGCTCAGGTCGTGATCTCACGGTTGGTGAGATTGAGCCCCATACAGGGCTCTGCACTGACAGCACGGAGCCGGCTTGGGGGTCTCTCTCTGCCTCTCTCTCTGCGCCTTACCTGCTTGCACCACCCCTCTCTCAAAATAAATAAACATTAAAAAAAAATACAGGGGTGTACTTGTGGGATGATTAGGAAGATGCAGCTACCCAGGCTTCTATGCTGCAGCATCCAGCATCCCTTGCAGAGGGTGTGAAGCTATGCTCCTGCACCGACTAGCATCGGGCATTCTTTTCTGGGGAGGGAGTCTGTGGCTTTCATCAAATTCTCAAAGGATCCATGACTCAGAAAACATTAAGAGCATCCCCAAAGAGAAGAAGCAGTCAGTTGAGAAATCTTGGGCCACCTAATATCTCGCAGTCACCAGGTTGGTGACCCAGCCCCTCGGTGCCTCCTTTCCCTGGGAACCCGCGAAGCCCAATCCTGCAGGAGAGGTGGGTATTGGCCCAACTGAGAATGGGAAAATTGACAGAGGAAAGTCAAGGGGATGGGGGCTGCAGTCCTCAGACTGTAAGGCGGGTCGCGACTCCCCTCAGTGTCCCCGCGTGGGCAAGAGGAATCTCTTTTGATCCATCTGATTGGGCAGTCCCCCAAAACTGAGAATCTGGAACAGGAAGGCGGGGCGTGCGGGGGGTTGTGTGAATGGCGAGGGGCGGGGCTTGAGCCTGTGCCCGCCCCTCCTCCAGTTCAGGAATAGGTCGGGCTCCCCCTGGCGGCCCCGGCTCCCCACTCCACTCCTCCGGCGCCCCCGCCCTCAATCTTCTGCCCCCACCTAGCACAGGTCGGTCTCAGTGGACCAACGGACACACGGACAGACGGACGAGAGAACCACCCGCTGGGACGCCTGGGCGGCCGGAGGGGCGGGGAGGCGACGGCTGCGGCTTGAGGAGCAGGAGCAGGTGCTGCGGCGACGAGCGGGCNGGTCGTCAGAATATGAAACTGGAGCTTGGAAGGGGGCCGGGAGCAGAAATGGGTAAGGCAAGAGAAACGGTGGGGGCTGTGTGAGGTCTGGTGAGTTGGTAAGATCCGGAGGTGTTAAGTTCCAAGGTAGAGGAGGTGGGTTGAGAAGGAGGGCTGGGAGAAGGAGTCTAGGGGGAGGCCCAGGGGTGGTCAGCGGTGGAAGTGGGTTGAGCCGGGATCCAGGACAAGGTGGGGGAACAGGCCAGGTAGGGGGGCGCAATAGGCAATGGGTAGGTGGGCTGAGGTGAGGCTGGTTTAAAGAAGCAGGGGCCAGGTGGCGGTAAGGATGAGTCTGGTTGGGGAGGCTTCTCAGAAGTGACACCAGCACAGACTTAGGGTGGTCCCCGGTGGAAGGATGCCCAGGGAAGACACCTCACAGTGAGGCCTAAGACTTGGTCAGGAGGGTGCCCTCCATGGGGCAAGCCTCTCCCTGGTGGTTGCCGGAGCCATGCTGTCCCGGAAAGGCATCATCCCTGAGGAGTATGTTCTGACACGGCTAGCAGAGGACCCTGCAGAGCCCCGGTACCGCGCCCGGGAGCGGAGGGCCCGCTTCGTGTCCAAGAACGGCAATTGCAACGTAGCCCACAAGAACATCAGGGAGCAGGGCCGATTCCTGCAGGACGTGTTCACCACACTGGTGGACCTCAAGTGGCCACACACGCTGCTCATCTTCACCATGTCCTTCCTGTGCAGCTGGCTGCTCTTTGCCATGGCCTGGTGGCTTATCGCCTTCGCTCATGGAGACCTAGCCCCTGGCGAGGGCACTGCTGTGCCCTGTGTCACCAGCATCCACTCTTTTTCATCTGCCTTCCTTTTCTCCATTGAGGTCCAGGTGACCATTGGTTTTGGTGGACGCATGGTGACTGAGGAGTGCCCGCTGGCCATCCTGATCCTCATTGTGCAGAACATCGTGGGACTCATGATCAATGCCATCATGCTGGGCTGCATCTTCATGAAGACCGCCCAGGCCCACCGGCGGGCCGAGACCCTCATCTTCAGCAAGCATGCTGTCATCGCCGTGCGCCACGGCCGTCTCTGCTTCATGCTGCGCGTGGGTGACCTCCGCAAGAGCATGATCATCAGCGCCACCATCCACATGCAGGTGGTGCGCAAGACCACGAGCCCCGAGGGTGAAGTGGTGCCCCTCCACCAGGTGGACATCCCCATGGAGAATGGTGTGGGTGGCAACAGCATCTTCCTGGTGGCTCCTCTCATCATCTACCATGTCATTGATGCCAACAGTCCCCTCTACGACCTGGCACCCAATGACCTACATCACCATCAAGACCTCGAGATCATTGTCATTCTGGAAGGTGTGGTGGAAACCACAGGCATCACCACCCAGGCCCGCACCTCCTACCTGGCTGACGAGATCCTCTGGGGCCAGCGCTTCGTACCCATTGTGACGGAGGAGGACGGCCGCTACTCCGTGGACTACTCCAAATTCGGCAACACCATCAAAGTGCCGACACCACTCTGCACCGCTCGCCAGCTTGACGAGGACCGCACCCTGCTGGATGCCCTGACCCTCGCCTCGGCCCGCGGCCCCCTGCGCAAGCGCAGTGTGGCTGTGGCCAAGGGCAAACCCAAATTTAGCATCTCTCCGGATTCCCTGTCCTGAGCCACGGTGGCTTGGGCCCCCACACCGTATGTGTGCACAGGGGCAGTGTAGTATGGTATGTAGAATGGACATGGTATGGGCCCCCTGGCCAGGCCAGGATCTGGTGTGAGGCTGGGCCCTCTTTAGCTCAGCCTCCCCTCCTGCTGTTAGCCCATGGTGTTACAAGGCCCTTGTCACTACGCTATTTCTGGCCTCAGCAGGAGACTGTACTGGGTTATTTTTGTCTCTGCTCCTCCCAGCCCCAGCTCAGGACTGGTTCACCCCAACTCCCTGCCCTCTCCCCAGACTGGGGAAGCTGTGGGGAGTGTTGGACCCTAAAGTTGGGTCTCTGAACTGACCTGCATCCCCATGATCAATTAACCACAAGCGGGGCAGATGGCTGGGGAAGAACAGTCCCCGGGTTGGCAACCTGCGGCTCTGTTTCTGCGGCCCCAAGAGATGACCGGCCACTCTTGTTCCCTGAAAAAGTGAAGGCTTAATGGGTGGGCCCTGACAGCTGGAGAGGGCAGGCAGTGAAGGAGCACATTCCAGCTGGAGGGTGGGAGGTGTGGAACCTGCAGATAGGGGAAGGCTGAGGCTGACAGGGCTCCCCTCCTGGGGGGCAGATCAGGCAGGGAGGAAATGGGGTGAAGACACTCAGCTATGCTGAGCCCTGCTCAGGCACAGGGAAGAGGAGATGGGCCCCTGTGCCTCGCCCTTTGCCCTGACACCAAGGCTTCAATGGTGAGGGGCCTGGGTTCCTGCCCACTCCCATTCCGCCCCTGCCCTGGGAGGCTGAGGTGGGCTGGAGCAGACTTTGGCATGCCAAGCAGAAAGAGGCTGAAGAGAGGGGGTTCTGGACCCGCCATACAGATTGAACTCTGGTCCTGGCTCCCCATGAGTGGCTACCACTCACCTTGTCTGCCAGAGGGTGTCTGTGGAGGGTCTTTGTGTTGGAAAAGGAGATGTTGGGAAGCTCTGGATGGTGGGGTGATCGAGGTTGCTGAGGCAAAGAGGTCCTGGGTCCTCATGGGCTTAACCCCAAGTGGCGCTCTTGAAGCAGTGCTGTGTATACTTGCCCAGGATTCTGCCTTCTCTGTTGTCAATAAAGCCTCCCTCACGTCTGGGCTGTTCTTGCTGGGGAGGGAGAGGGCATGCCTCAGGACAGGGAGGGCCAGGTGCCACAGATCCTAGCCAGGAGACCAGGCAAAGGGCTTGGGGCTGACCCTTGTCACCCAGGTCGAGAGACTTTTACCTTTCTGCCTCAGGCAGCCCAGCCCTGGCAGCCTGTCTGACCATCTCAGTTTGGGGGCACCTACCAGGCTTATAGCCCTGCTTCCACTCCCAGCAATCTGCTGGAAAGCTGGGGCAGTCAGGGCAAGAGGTGGGGACATCATATGCATTAGTGTACAGGCACCTCGGAGGTATCGAGGGTTCAGTTCCAGCCCACCACAATAAAGCAATTATCGCGATAAAGACAAATGAATTTTTTGGTTTCCTAGTGCATATAAAAGTTATGTTTACACTCTACTGTAGTCTATTAAGTGTGTAGTAGCATTATGTCTAAAAAAACAATGTACATACCTTAATTAAAAACTATTTTATGGCTGAAAAGTGCTAACCATCATCTGAGCTTTCAGTGAGTTGTAATCTTTTTGCTAGAGGGTCTTCCGTCAATCTTGATGGCTGCTGACTGATCAGGGTGGGGGTTGCTGGAGGTTGGGGTGGCTGTGGCAATTGGATAAGATAACAGTGAAGTACGCTGCACTGATTGACTCTTCCCTTTATGAATGATTTCTCTGTAGCATGCCATGCTGTGTGATAGCATTTCAGCCACAGTGGAACTTCTTGCAAAACTCAGAGTCACCCTCTCAAACTCCGCCGCTGCTTTATCAGCTCAGTTTATGTCATATTGTAAATCCTTTGTTGTCATTTCAGCAACCTTCAGAGCATCTTCGCCAGCAATAGATTCCATTTCAAGAAATCACTTTCTTTGTTCAGGCCTAAGAAGCAACTCATCATCCACGCAAGTTTTATTGTGAGATTATAGCCATTCAGTCCCATCTTTGGGCGCTACTTCTAATTCGAATTCTCTTGCTAATTCCACAACATTTCCAGTAACTTCCTGACTGAAGTCTTAAACCTTCAATTGTGAAAAGTGCAGTCTCTGCAAAACTCAATAAAGCAAAGCATAATAAAATGAGGTATGCCTGTAGTAATTGCAGTGTAAGCTCTTAAGCCCACTTGTGTTCAAATCCTGGCTCTGGCTCTAAGGTTGTGATCACGTAACTTCTCTGTGCCTCAGTTGCCTCATCTATAAAGTGGGACTGCTAATAGCACATACCTCATAGAATTGTTATGGGAGTAAATAAAAAACATGTAAAAGGCTTAAGTGCCTTCTCCATAACAAGGGCTTAATAAATGTTAACTGTTTTCATGCTGCCGAATTAGCTATGATGAGACAACTGACCACACAAATGGTGAGGGAGAAATTACACTTCCCCTCAGTGATGAGTTTCTCTGCCTGGTTTTATTTTATACGCAGCGCACCCTCCCAGCTCAGACCTGATGACGGGGCTATGGTAGAACCTATTACCTGGTCTTCTCGTCTCACTTCACCCCCTGTAATCCATCTGCCGTGCAGCCCCAGATGGTCTCAAAGGGTTGCAGTCATTTCCTCCCATGTCAAGGACCTTCGTTAATTCTCCATCACCTTCTGGGTCCAGGCTAGACCCTGTAGCCAGCCATTTCTGCTTTCTGGCCTTGAATGTCACTGTTCTCTTGCCAGGATCTTGTGCAACCATCCATCTCCCATCAGCCTCACTATTCCCTCCTTGCACATACCATTGACCTTCCTACCTCTGAGCTTTGCTTCTGTTATTCCCTTTGCCTAGAATGCCCAGGCCTCATCTCTGCCTGTTGAAATTCATAAAAGTATTTCATGTCACTGTGGTCCAGGCCAAATGATGCCTCCTTGAAGCCCTCCCTGAGTCTTCTGAAAAGAGATTGTCCCTTCCCTTCCTTTGTGTTTGTGGGCAACCCAAACTTTTGCCTGTGTTTGTGGCAAACCCAAGTTTGTGGCTTCTTAAGATCAGGAATTATATCTGATTCAGCACTGTGGCTGGTACTAAGTAAGTGCCGAATGAATGAGTGAATGAATGATGAATAGTGTATAGGAAAACAAGCCAGCATCACTGTTGCAGTTTGAGGCCTAGAGTGAGCTTTAGCTGGATCAGTGACAGTTTGTCCCAGGCTACTCCAGAGGTAGGGCTGAGGGGGCAGGAAGCTGCCACTGCTTGTCCAAGCTCTAGGCTGCCCCCTCCCTGCACCACCCTGTACCCTCAACATTGCCTGGTTTGTGGTTTAGAAGAAGAGGGATGAAAACCTACTCAAATTCAGCTCAGAGTTCTGGAGACAGTGCCTGGCTCCTGGGACTCAGCTTGGCTGCCCTTAAGGCCAGGAGAGGGGCCAGACTCATTAATGAGAAGCTGTTCAGCAGCACCATTCTTGGGGCCCCATCCAAAGTAACCTTCCTCCACCCCCTCCACCTTAAAGGGCTGGTGACAGAATGGGCAGAGGTGGGGGCTTGGCGCCATCTGCTGGCCACACAGAAGACCTACCTGATCAGAAAATCTGGGCCACTGGTCCCAATCTTTCCCCTCTAAGAAAGACCCTAGCCTCAAGGCTTAGCTCAGGGAGGAGCTGGAAAGTTCCAGGCATGGAGGAAGCTGCTGGACCAATTCTTCTTTGACACCTCTTCTTTCAGACACTGGCCTAAACTGAACAAAGAAACTCCCCTGGGCTCCACTGAACCTAGCAGGAACATCCCAGAATTTATTTCTGATATTCTGCTTCCAAGACAGCAGTGCGCATCACATGAGAGCAAACAGAGCAACCCAAGCTAGTCCACACCCGTGTGTAGGACTGGCTCTTCTCCAGGCCCCCCTAGAAAGGGGAGGAAAGTATCTCATTTCATTGGGGTCCGGGGCTGAGGGAGGTTAAGTTTCTCTTCCGAGTCTGCAGATGAAGAAACAGGATCAGAAGTAGAGTTAACTTGCTAAGATGTATCTAGTAAGTAGCACGCCCAAGATTTGGACTGAGCTCCTTTCCCCCTGCTGCACAGTCCCAGTGACCAGGTGGGCTGTCTTGCTCTAAGTGTCAGATCCACTGCAGGGGACAGATGTCTCCGGACCAGGAACAAAAGGAAAAGTGTAACTCAGAAAGCCCCTGGGCTCTCCCCCCAGTCCCACCAAGGTCCTGGGTTTGAGACTGATGGCTGGCTCAGCTGTGGTTAAGTGACAGCCCAGGATCATGTCCAGAACACCAAGGGAGCCAGAGAGACCTCACTGACACTTCTTGCCCTCCATCTGCTCCCTTTTCGCAAGAGGACTGGGGTCCCTACCTTCCAGGCTACCTTCCCCCCAGTGAGTCAGGTGGCCATACAAACTGATGGGGCACATTTACCACTCATGTCTGTCCCCACCTCACACCAGATGGCGTGATATGCGTCCTAGGCTTCAGTCCTTAGCTCAACAGGGAAGGAAGCTAAGCCACCCTTTTCCTGTAGTGAAAGAGAACTGCTAGTCTGGAAAAACTAGTCCAGTAGCCATACTAGAAATCTTCCCAGGCCAGATGCCTATGAATTTGGCATCTCCAGCCAGTTACTACAAGGCCCACATATTACTCATGAAGGTGGCCCTCTGGCCCTTCTGCTGGAAAGGACTCACCTAGTTTCTGCAGGACTCACTTACTCTCCACAGGTGGCAAGCTGTGTCCTAAGCTTGAGATCCTCCCCAACATCCTTCCCTAGGGAGCTTGTGGTAAGGAGTAGAGTAGGTCAGGCTTCCCACAGCTCTCTGGGTTCACTTCTGAGGTCTCCCCAGTTTCAGGTATCAGATGCCCTATGTCGTATGAAGACATGCAGATGACTTTGGGGAAGAAGACATGAATTCTGCGTGTCAAATCATGTTGACCCCAGATCAAGGCAGGTCTAAGGCACAGTAGATCCATCCCAGCTTGAAAGGGGCTGAGAAAACACAGAGCAATGGGATAATGGGGCTAACATCAGAACTGGGTTCCAGAGAGTGGATTTGTTGCACTAGAATCTACATTATTAGCATCCTCTCTGCCATGTCCACCTGCCTGGGACATTGTGTACCTTCATGGAAAGGAAAGAAGGTGCTACCTACACCCACCGATATTTCTACTCTGGGAAGTCCCCGCTCTGAAGTGACATGAAAGGTAGACCATCTAGACTGACCAGCTTGGGTATAAGGAATGCGAACTTATGCCTTTTTCTTGGCTTTGTGCCCTTCCAGGCACTGATGCCAATGAATGGAACAGGTGATACAAAGCACGTATGCCACTTACTTCCTTCACTGGGAGAAACACTGCTGTACAGGAGTTATGGGTCAATAGTACCCATAGCTCTCTTCAGCTCACATTACTCACATTACCTCTACTTCATGAAAGGGTATCATTTGCAGCACAATATGTCCCAAACTCCTCCCCAGACCATCAGCACTCAAGGTGAGGCAAACCACACCAGGTAGTGCTGCCTCTGGGTACACTTTACTTCATTTAATCAATGCCAGTCACTCACATAATGCCATCATTACTGGGGAAGGGAAGTTACTCCAGAGAAAAGTAAATGCAATACAGTTCTGAGACTTTCATTCTTTTCTGTTAAATTTTTACTGTGTCCTTGATTACCCATCCATCTTGGAAGTTGAAGAATGAAAATCATCCCATAGTTCTGCCTCTTTTGTGCTTCTTTGGGTCTCTGAAGGTCTGACCAGCATACTCATTTCTGAGCTTAGGAACTCATTAGTGCCTTTTCTTTTTGCTACATCATAGATTTCCTTGCAATCAGTAATGTCCATTCAGCAATCCCCCACATTTTATATCTAATATTTTATCTTCCTATAAAAAGATCTCATTTGTCATTTTCCCACTAATTTTATTTTTCCCTTATATTACTTTATTACTCTGTTACAATATCTACAAAATTATAATTTATTAAATTGAAAAAAACCTCAACTGCCTTACTACTATTTCCAAAGAGTGTCATTCTTTTTGAATCACTCTCTTTCAATGACAGTAAACATCTTTGGTCTACTTCATTTGCTCCACGTTCTTCCTTCCACATTTCCACTTTAGGAGATTCACTGGCTTCTCTAATGGTGTGTTCCTGAAATAGGCACCAACTACACTGATGTCGCAATCCCCAGTGCCACACCACTAGAGGGACTCTAAATCACCCTCAGGTGGGAACGCGGCTATGGGGATCCTATTCTAGTTATCTCTATAAACCAAGAGACTTCCATGTCGGTTATGCCCATGCATTCACGGTGCCCCGCCTCAGTGACCTAAGAACTGTTTTCAGGGTCATTACTTCAACTTTCAGTAGAGATATAAACAGGGCTTCTCTGCCCCACAAACTCTCTGAATGTAGTTCTGATAACTACAGTCAGAACCACCACTGTACCTTACCCATGACTAACACCTGGCATGAGACCCCCCCCCACCCCAGTCCTGTCAACCTCTGTCCTGAATGAGGTGCCCACACACAGGTCCAGTTACGAATAGCATCAGCCACTTTGGTTCAGATACAGAAACTAAGGCAATGGTCAAACACACTAACCAACAGGTCTTCCCCTAAGAACAGACAAGAACTGTACAGACTAAGCCTCTCCTCTAAACCTCATGGTCCAGCTCATCTTTCACAGCCCAACCCCACCCTGGATTTCCTTGGTAGTAGTATAGCATATTGATTAAAAACCCGAGCTCTACCCTTTACTAGCCATGAGACCTGAGACAAGTCACTTGTCTCCTCTCAAAGAAAAACTGAGATATTGAATTAAAAGTGCAATTGAATACATTTATTCTTACATTAGTATGTATAGATCAATCTCACTGAACAAAGAAGTAGAATTTGAAATGGAAACAGCTCACAGTCTAGAAACAAACACTAAGTGTTACTTTTTTATCGAAGTATAATTGACATACAGCGTTATATTAGTTTCAGGTGTACGACATGATTCACCAGTTGTATATGCTGCAAAACGATCACAGTATGTCTAGTTAACATTTGTCACTATACATAGTTACAAAAATATTTTTTTCTTAAAAGTTGACCTAAATTTTAAAGATTTACTTAGTGACTTCCAAATACGCATTACAGTATTATTAACTAGAGGCACCATGGTGTACATTACATCCCTATAATTTATTTTATAACTAGATGTTTGTATCTTTTGACCACTTTGACCCATTTCATCCACCCCATCCAATCCCACCCTGAAAACTGGCATTGTGTTCTGTTATTGATGAGCTTGGGTTTTGGTTTATAGATTGCACATGTGAGGTAATAATGGCATTTGTCCTTCTCCGTCTAACTTATTTCATTTAGCATAACACCCTCAAAGTCTTTCATCCATGTTGTTGCAAATGACAAGATTTCATTCTTTTTGTATGGGTGAATAAAATTCCAAAATTAATAAATAACATTATATATAATAGAGCTTCATAAATATTTTACATATATATTATATATACCATTTTATAAATATATTTAATTTTATATATATGCATGGGTGTGTGAATATATATGTATATATATACACACATACACATATAATTTTTCTTTATCCATTCATTTTTAATGGACACTTGTTGCCATATCTTGGCTATTATATAATACTTTAGTGAACATGGGGCGCATATATCTTTTAGAATTAGTGCTTTCATTTTCTTCAAATACCCAGATTTGTGGTTTTGATTTCCCTGATAATTAGTGATGTTGAGCACCTTTTCATGTATCTGTTGGCCGTCTGTATGTCTTCTTTGGAAAGTGTTTCTTTCTTTTTCTTGGATGAGCTGATTGGCAGAAGGCTAGCAGGGAAGGAAGCATGAACAGTCTGCTCTAGAGCAAACCATTCAGGCCATTAGGAAAAGTAATTTCAGTTACTTATGCATTTGCTGAGAAACCTTATTTCTGCTGTTTCTTTGTAAGAACGTCCAGTATTATTCTAGTGTTTCCTCCATCTGAATAAGGGACGAATGCATCATAATGAAAGCACTTCATTATAATTCTTCAGTCTCTCCTGTATAAGTTTGGGTGTTTCGAGAAGCTTTCAAGATGGAGGATAAGGGATTTGTTTGGGGTAGTACCTTTGAAAGATAAAGGAGAGAGGGCACATCAGTATGGGGGCAAAATCTTTAGACCATGATGTAGGTCTCATATCATGAAGGGAGGAAGGAGGAGATTGGGTAGCAAGAGCCTCAGGCTACAGTGCAACTCTGAGAAAGTGTTAGCCACCCCCACAGGAAACTACAAAGAATCCTGCCCTTCTTAGCTATTTTCTGGGGCTTCCTGGGGAGAACATGGCATAAGCTTGAATACTGAGTACACTCCATAGCAGGCTCTCTCTGCAAAGGATCTCAGCAGCACATCTTCATAACAACCATACTTTCTAGTCAAAAGTTAGTTTCATGAGGAGCTGTATCCTTTAGCTTTTGCTGTGTAACAAGCCAACCCAAAATATAGGCTTGAAAAAAAGATAAATATTTATCTCTCATTCATTTGAGACTTGGCTCTGTTGAGTACTGATGATCTCAGCTGGGTTTGCTCACCTGTCTGGGAGTTGCATGGCCAACATCTGATTTAGACTGGCCTCCACTACAGCAACTAGCTCTAACTTCCAGTGTCATTCGGCCTGCAACAGGCTCTGCTTCTACTGTCTCTCAGCCCCCAGCAAGTTCACTTGGATGCATACTCCTCTTACTAATGTCAAAAGCACCAAAGAAAGCAAATGGAAAGGCACAAAGTCTCTTGAGGCCTAAACTTAGAGATGGCACTCTGTCACTTCAGCCTTATTCTACTGACCAAAGCAAGTCACAAGGTTGAGCCCAATGTTAAGGAGCAGGCTATAATTGGAGGACACTGCAATATTACATGGCAAAGGACATGGATGTGAGGAAGGGTGAAGGTTTGGCGCTGAAACTGCAAACCACTACAGAATCCAGGCTAATGACAAAGACTTGAACCTCTTTTTCAGAAAGTATCATTGTCAAATGTGAGGTGATCATAAGAGCATCTGGATAGAAGAAGCCAGAGGAAGGCAAGAAACAGGAGAATTTTCACAAATATCACACAATACATTTGAAAATCACTTTATGTCTAGTTGTCTCACTGGCCTAGGTCCCATCAGAAGAATAAATTCCATGAATTGGTTGGCAAATTTTAAATAAACAGACAGCCTTTTTTCTCTTAACTAATTATTCTGCTTTCCGAAGGCACTTATAATGAGATGTATTAGCTACTGCACAGATTCTGCCTTGGTAGGCCCATAAATAACTGAAGGCAATTTTACTATGTAGGGCCATTTTAACCAGCATATATACACTGGTCTCTTGGGCCTCTACAGCTTCAGTTGTTTTATTTGCTATTTGGGCCATAGGGAGGGATGAACATGTCTGAAAACACGTTTTAGTCTGGAAACACTTAGGCTCAGTCGGCTGAGCATCTGTCTCTTGGTTTAGGCTCAGGTCATGATCCCAAGGTCGCAGGATCAAGTCCCACATCAGGCTCTGTGCTGAGCATGGAATTTGTTTGGGATTCTCTCTCTCTCTCCCCCCTACCCCTCTCCCCGAGTCATGCTCTCTCTCTAAAATAAAAAAAAAAAAAAAAAAAAAAAAACCCATGTAGAAC
>NW_027529526.1:2983429-3160204 GCF_008692635.1 Crocuta crocuta
AAATCCTAGTTAAACCAATGAAATCTGATGTAAGTTACCACACTGAGCTATGAACAAAATACGAGCACCTGGGAGAAGGAATCCTTACCTCTGAGCCACAGTTTCTATGTGTGAGAACAACAGTGCAGCCCATGCATGGTTCAAAAACCTGGTCTGAACCAAAAGGTCAGGTCTGATTCACAATGAGACGTGTACATTATGACAAGGCAGAAAGGGCTTTACAGAGCCTCTCCCCAGAGTCACAAACCATCACATGGAGATTGGAAAAGAAAGTTCATCAATGCAACATCAGAAAAGTCACACACCACAAACACACACCACACTTAGAATACCCCAATGTCAGTATCAATCCTTAGAACTCCTCAACAGCATCCACTGGCTAGACCCTGAACTCCCAATGCCAACTCCAAAACATAGAGCTAAACTTTGCTTTGGAGCCTCTTACCTTTTTTAAAAAAATAAAAATAATTGATAAAATCAGTCCAGCTAACAAGATTGCTCCAATGTATAAAAAAATGTTCTTCAAAATACAAGCTGCCTTCTCAGATTCTGCAGAGAGATAGAACAAAAAAACATTAAGAGAAAACCCACAGGCCAGAGCCATAGACCACACACCACTGCTAGAGCCTGCTGTTGTATGTCATTTTCCCTGTCCCTGTGACCCTCTGCACATGCCTTGGCATCTTCCATTCCCATCATACACACCTCCACCCGTCAGTGTGTTTAGCACTTGCCAGAAAGTACTGCAATATCAAACACTACATACCACACACACATGCCATGCAATGTTCAAAACTTCCAAACTATGACACCATCTTACTCCTATAGACTGAGTAGGTGTGCTCCCCTCCCAATTCATATACTGAAATCCTAATGCTTAATATGATGGTATTAGGAGGTAGGGTTTGTGGGAGGTGATTAGGTCCTGAGGGTAGAGTTCTCATGAATGGATTTAGGCCCTGATGTTAGAGGCCCTAGAGGGCTCGCTCATCCCTTCCACCATGTGAGGATACAATAAGAAGTCTGCAACCCAGAAGAGGGTCCTCACCCAACCATGGTGGCACAATTATTGCAAACTTTCAGCCTCTGGAACTGTGAAAGATAAAGATCTGCTGTTTTGGGGGCGCCTGGATGGCTCAGTTGGTTAAGTGTCCATCTTCAGCTCAGGTCATGATCTCACAGTTCGTGGGTTCGAGCCACGCGTCAGGCTCTGTGCTGACAGCTAGCTCAGAGCCTGGAGACTGTTTCAGATTCTGTGTCTCCCTCTCTCTCTGACCCTCCCCTGCTCATGCCGTCTCTATCTCTCTCTCAAAAATAAATAAAACATTAAAAATTTAAAAAAAACCCTGTTGTTTTTAAGCCACCCAATCTGTGGCAAATTGTTATAGCAGCCTGAATGGACTAAGACATACTTATAATGCAGACAAACCCCTTATTCCATACACACAAAGCATATTTCAATTTCATACTCCCCGTGCCCCCACATACCTTGTACACACCCCTTCACACATCACCCACACACATTCCTAGCCCTACTTCCTAGAACAATTCCTCTCTCCCTCCAAGACCATCTCATCTGGCACACCCAGACCACATCCCACAGGCTCCCTGGTCAGACCCTGACTTCTTTACCCCTCACAGCTCCAGGAAGATGCATCTGATCAGCAGGGTCATACCTACCCAAGACTAGGGCTGCGACCATGGAAGCCAAGATTATGTGCTCAATGGACCTCATCCCAACAGCAGGAGGGATTCTATAGCGAGTTGTAGATCTTGAGCTAAGGATCCAACGTGCCTGGGGCAAGTCCCAGGCTCCTGCAGGACCACCCTATTATGGCCTCCCCATCTTGGGCACAACCCATAAGGCAGAACTGATTCAGCCTCTACCAGTCAACAGTTTGCGGTAGACCTGGGGCCTGAGCAGAGGAGTTGCTGGCAGGCCTGGGTCCCTGGCCCTGGATAGACCTTTATCCTCAGAGGACAGGGACAGGGTCCTATGTCCACTCTCCTTGTAGCTAGCAAGCTTCACACTCCAAGCCATACAAATCACCCAGATTGCTTAAACTGCCATGGATAACAAGTTGTCATCACTCTCCATCTACTAGACCACCTGCCCTGGCTTAAGAGACCTAGTCTGGCCTGCTGACTCTCGGGGTGAGCTATGCCAGGCCAAGCTTTCTATCTTCCCCACTGGGCCCCATCTTCCTCGAGGACTGCCTGGGAACCAAAGCTTTCTGTTACCTGACCTCAAGGTGAAGAGCAGGAGAAATGTTCAAGAGGTTGCTTACCTATCACAGTCAAGGTGAAATTGAGCTTCTGGGGGCTAGGCAAGGATTTGTGATGTATCACACACTGGTAGATGGTCATACTGTCATCCAGAGATGGCTTCAGCATCAAGAAGCTAGTGACATTAAACATACCATTCTCATTGGTGTGATTAGTGATGATGCCCTCAGAAATCTCCTGAGGATCCTTCTGGGATAACTTTCTCCACGTTATGGTAATGTTGTTAAGGTGTAACCCGCTTGACATACACAAGATATGTGTTTCTTGGTTTTCTTTTACCACGGCTTGCTCCGGAAACAAGTTGCTGACTGGGGAAGCTGCCAAAAGAAAGAGGTCATTCTTTGAGGGTAGGTAAGGACTAATTTGTTATCAGCCCAATGCCCCAATAACAATCCTAAGATTCAGCAAGCCTTCAGGAAAGGTGAGCCTACTGAATGGAATTCTGCTCAGGTTAAATATTGTGGGAATGTTGGTTTCAATGTAGGCTGATATGCTATGGGTCCCTACTCTCACAGAAATTTTATAGAGCAGAGTTTCTTAAGCTACTTTGCATCATACATCAACACCTTTGAAATTCTGAGGAAAGCCTTGGAACGCTGTTGTGGTAGAGACTGCTAATGGCCAATTTTCAATCTTCAATGACATATCCGAGTTAAAGCTACATCTTTCAACCTTCATGTAGCCATGTGAACCTTGGGTCTGGAAGCTTAAATGTAATTAGAAGTGATGAAAGCAACTTTCAGGAAGTATCCTTAAATAACAAGGGTATCTTAAAGAAAAGTACTGGGCCCTTCTCTTTCTCTCCCCCTTCCTCCTTCCTGCAGAATGGCTGGAATACCAAATGATGGCCAGAGACAGAGAAGCCACTTCCAAATTCAAGGTGGTAGCTACCTGTTGAGAATGGCAAAGTGATATGATAAAAAGGATCCTGGGTCCCCTCAGGATACAAAACTGCCTTCCCTGCCTTGAGTTGGCTATAGTTGTGTGAAAGATAATAAACTACCTTTTTAAAAAGTCACTGTTGACTTTGTTGACATATCACCTTCTGACATGTAAAGATCCTGGAACTCATAGCAAGAGGAACAAATTGCAAATCAACAAGATTTTTTAGATCCACCTCAGAGAACTGAGAGGACAAGGCAAACCAGCACCCTGAAAATTAGACAGGCAGATTGAGAGGATCACAGCCAAGATTATGTCACCATAAGCAGATACCAGAGCCATAAACCAGCAGAAGCACTTAAGCAGTAACTCTGACAAATCTCTAAAGGATGAGCATGGACTAGCATGAGAGTAAGAAACTCCTGGGGGCTCAGTCTCACGGTGGCCACCATACTTCCATCGGTTTTACCACCAGGAACCCCACCAGGTTCTCACAGTGAAGATTCAAGAAATATTCCCACCTGTTTCACGGGAGAGGAAAAGTATTTAAAAATATACCCAGTGCATTATCCATAACAAAGAATGTTCTCAAGAGGAAAGACTGCCAGCTCCTTCTCTGACCTGGGGTAAAGATGATTAGCCAACTCTGGCCCCCTCTAGATCAGGTCTCATCTAGGAACACTGCTGAAGGTCACAGCCTAGGGGCTTACAGGACTCTAAGAATGAACTTTAAGGTAAGACCCACTGTTTCCCCTCTACAACACTCCATTACCACAGCAATGGGGCTCCACAGTGATAACAGTAGAGGAAAACCAAGAAAGCAGTAAGGCACCAATTCTATTTAAGGAGAGAAACAAAGAAAACAGGTAGCCAGCAATGAGGAACCTGCCCATTCCAGAAGAAAATCCTTACAAAGAGCCTCTTAAAAAATGTTTCTCGTGGGGCATCTGGGTGGCTCAGTTGGTTAAGCGTCTGACTTTGGCTTAGGTCATGATCTCACGGTTTATGAGTTCGAGCCCTGCGTTGGGCTCTGTGCTGACAGCTAGCTCAGAGCCTGGAGCCTGTTTCGGATTCTGTGTCTCCCTCTCTCTCTGATCCTCCCCTGCTCACGCTGTCTCTCTCTCTCTGTCTCAGGAATAAATAAAACATTAAAAAAAATTTTTAAAGATGTTTCTTGTGTGGGAAATGTAGATTATAAGAAGGTACAGTTTTTGCCCCAGATTATTTCTCTATTTACTGGACGTATTTATGAAAGGCAAATAACAAGTCTTTGTGGGAAGAAACAGAAATCACAAAAGTGATTAAGAGAGCTCAAATAATGGGGTTTATGCCAGTTACATACAAGGATCCCACATATATCAAAGACCCTAACGTTTGTTAACAGCAAGTATCGGTAGTAAATTATATACATTTTATCATCAATAAACGTATTTTACAATAAAAAAGAGAGAGAGAGAGAGAGAGAGAGAGAGAGAGGGAGGGGTGGCTTGGTGACTCAGTTGGTTAAGTGTCCAACTTCAGCTCAGGTCATGATCTCGCAGTCTGTGGGTTCCAACCCCACATCAGGCTCTCTACTGACAGCTCAGAGCCTGGAGCCCACTTCAGATTCTATGTCTCCCTCTCTCTCTGCCCCTCTCCCACTCACACTTTGTCTCTCCCTGTCTCCAAAAAATGAATAAACCTTAAAAATTAAAAAAAAAAAAAGCAAAGAACAAGTTCATCAAATAGAATGGTATATGCTAATCCAACTATATACATAATTACTTTATTTTTTTTTAAATATTTTTATTTATATCTAGGGGAGAGAGAGAGAGAGAGAGAGAGAGACAGCCTGAGCAGGGAAGGGTCAGAGAAAGAGGGAGACACAGACTCTGAAATAGGCTCCAGGCTCTGAGCTGGCAGTCAGCACAGAGCCTGACGCGGGGCTCAAACCCACGAACCGAGAGATCATGACCTAAGCGAAAGTCGGACGCTTAACCAACTAAGCCACCCAGGCGCCCCTATACATAATTACTTTAAATGAAAGGTCTAAACATATCAATTAAAAGACAGAGAATATCAGAGTGGATAAAAAATAAGACTCATCTACATGTTTTCTACAAGAAACTCACCTTAAATATGAAGACAGGTTTAAACAGATAGATTTAAATTAAAGGGATTGAGAAAGATACATTATACTAATGCTAACCCAAATAAAGCTGGAGTAACTGAATTTAAAAGAAGCCTTCAGAACAACAACAACAACAACAAAACATTATTAGGGATAAAAAAGAGACATTACTTAGTGAAAAAGGGATCAATTATTCAAGAAGACAACAATCCTCAATTTTTATGCACCTGATAACAGAATGTCAAAACACGTGAGGCAAAAACCGAAAGAACTACAAGAACAAATAGACAAATCTACAATTATAGTTAGAGATTTTAACACTCATCTTTCATTAATTGATAGATCAGCAGGGATAAAAGTAAGAAAACAGTTGAAACGAATAGCACCACCAATCACCTGGACTGAATTAATTAATAGGATACTTTATCCAACAGCAGAATATACATTCTTCTCAAGCTCAGGTGGAACATTCACCCAGATAAATCACATTCTAGCTCATAGACTTTAAATATTTTAAAGAATAGAAATCACGCAGGGTATGTTCTCAGGCCACAGTGGAGTTAATCCAGATATAAATAAGCAGAAGGGTGGCTGGAAAAATTCGAGATTACTTGGAGAATAAATCCACCCAGGCGCCCCAAATCATTTCTACTCTAAACAATATATGGGTCAAAGAAAAAGCCTCAAGAGAAATTTTAAAATATTTTGAACCAAATGAAATTAAAATGATAATCCCACTTATGAAAATTTGTGGGTGATAGAAAAGAAATGTTTAGAGTGAAGTGTGTAACACTGAATACATATTTTAGAAAGGAGGAGAGATATAAAATCAACCATCTTAATTAATAAGCTTCCACCTTCAGAAACTAGAGGAAGAAGAGCAGTTTAAGCCTAAAACAAGCAGAAGAAAAGAAATATCAAACTGTAGAGCAGAAATCAATGTAACTGAAAACAGCAAATCAATGGGAGAAAAACAAAGCAACCCAAAACTGGGGCTTTGAAATGATTACTAAAATTGATAAGTTTCTAGGTTAACTAAAAACAAAACAGAGAAGACATAAAGTACTAATATCATAAATAAAAGAGGGATCACTACTCAAACCATGAATGAAAGGATAATAAAGGAACATTATGAGCACCATTATGACCATATGTTTGAAAACTAAAATAAAATGGACCAATTCCTTGAGAGAAACAAATTAACAACATTCACAAAAGAAAAAATAGATAATTTGAATTGGCTTGCTTCTATTAAATAAATTTAATCAATAATTAATAACCTCAAAAAATAAAGACTAGGCCCAAATGGTTTCAATGGTGAATTCTACCAAACATTTAAATTAATAATGATACTAATTGTTTTTACAATTTCTTCCAGCTATTAGAAGCAGAGGCAACACATCCTAACTCATTCTATAAATCTGGTGATATAGTAATCCCCAAACCAGATAAAAACATTATAAGAAAGGAAAACTACAGACCAATATGTCTCATTACATTAATGCAAAAGTCCTCAACAAAAGATTAGCGAATTGAGTCCAACAATGTATAAAAATAATTATACACCACAACTAAGTGGGATTTATTCCAGGTATTCAAGACTGCTTCATCATTCAAGTCAATTAATATAATCCATTACATCAACAGACTAAAGAAGAAAAACTATACGATATCAATAATGCAGAAGAAGGATTTGGCAAAATCTAATACCTATTCATGTTAAAAGCTCTCAGGAAACTAAGATAAGGGGAACCTTCTCAACTTGAAAAAGAACACGTACAAAAAACCTACAGCTAACATCACACTTAATGGTAAGAACCTAAGGATAGGAACAAGGCAGGGCTATTGCTTCTGATCACTCCTATTCAATATCGCGATGGAAGTCCTAGCTAGTATAATAGGACAAGAAAAGGAAATAAAAGATCTACGGATTAAGAAGGAAGAAATAAAATTTTCTTTGTTCTCAGGCATAAGATTTATATAGAAAAATCCCCAACACTGGACCAAAAAAATATTTAAACCCTAGAACTAATAAGCGATTACAGCAGCAGCAGAATACAGGATTCACGGTTAATATATAAAAGTCAATGGCTTTCTAATACACAAGCAATAAACAACTGGAATTTCAAATTAAAAATCCAATACCATTTAAATTAGTGCCCTATCTGCCCCCCCAAAGAAATACTTAAGTTTAAATCTAACAAAATAGGTATAGAATCTATATGAAGAAAACTAGAAAATTTTGATGAATGAAATCAAAGATCTAAAATGAAGATATTCCATGTTCATGGAAAAGAAGAATCAGTATTGTTAAGGTGTCAATTCTTCCCACCTTGATCTATAGATTCAATGCAATCAAAAGTCCAGAAAGTACTTTGTAGATACTGATAAACTTATTCTCAAGTTTATAAGGACAGGCAAAAGGCCCAGAATAGCTAACACAATACTGAAAAGGAACAACAAAATTTGATGACTAACACAACCTGACTTAAAAACTTACTATAAAGCTACAATAATCTATACAACATAGTATTGGTGAAAGAACAAACAGACCAACAGAACAGAATAGAGAGCCCAGAAAAACACCCACACAAATGTACTTAACTGATCTTTGCAAAGGAACAGAGGCAATTCAATGGAAAAAAGGTAATCTTCAACAAATAGGCTGGAACAACTGGACATTTCAAGTGCACAAAGTTTGCACATGGAATGTAGGCACACATTTTACACTTTTCACAAAAATTAACTCAAAATGTTTCATAGACCTAAACATAAAACTATAAAATGTCTAGGAAGATAATATAAAAGAAACTCTAGGTGGCCTTGAGTTTGGTGATACGCTTTTAAATACAAGGCCAAAAGTATAATCCATGAAAGGAAAAAATTAGTTAGACTCTATTGAAATTTAGAACTTCTGCTCTGCAAAACACAGAGAAGAAAATGAAAAAACAGGCCACAGACTGGGAGAAAATATTTGCGAAACACATATCTGATAAAGGATTTGTATCTAAAATATACAGATGACTCAAAAAATAAATAAATAAAATAACATACACAGGGCATTCTTAAAACTCAACAATAGGGACACAAAGAACCCAATTGAAAAATAGGCAAAAGATCTAAGCAAATATCTTTCAAAAGAAGATACGCAGATGACAAAAAAGCAAATAGAAAGATCTTCAACATCATCTGCCATTAGAGAATTACAAATTAAAACAACAGATGAGATACCACTACACACTTACTAGAATGACTAAAATAGTAAAAAAATTAACAATATCACATGTTGATGAGGATATAGGACGACAGGAACTCTTATTCATTGCTGGTAGAAATACAAAATGATATAGTCACTCTGCAAGAACTGGCAGTTTCTTAGAAGTTTAATCATAGTCTTAACATATGATCCAGCAATCACACTCTTGGGTATTAATCCAAATGAGATGAAAAATTATGTCTACACAAAAACCTGCACCTGAATGTTTATGGCAGCTTTATTCCTAATTGCCAAAAATTGGAAACAATCAAGATATTTCTCAACAGGTGACTGGACAAACAATGATACATCTATACAATGGAATATTAATCAGTGATAAAAATAAATGAGCTATCAAACCACTAAAGGAAAAAAAAATAAGACATGGAGGAATCTTAAATGTATTTTGCTATGTGAAGGAAACCAGTCTGAAAAGGCTTCATAATAGATGATTCCAATTCCAATTATATAATATTCTAGTAAAGCAAAACTATGAAGATAGTAAAAAGATTAGTGGTGCAAGGGGTTCAAGAGGAAGGGCAAACAGGTGAAGCAGAGGCAGTGAAACTATTCTGTGATACTGTAATGGTAGATGTATGATATCATATACATGTCAAACTCATAGAACTAGGAGCACAAAGAGTGAACCTTAAGGTATGCAAAATTTACATAAACAATTTAGGAGTTCAAGGAATCCCCAAAGAGAGAGAAGGTACACTGCAACAAGCAAATCTAAGTGTACTACAAATGTACGAAACAGCCTCACTGCAAGGGACAGAGGAAAGGGGCTGACCTATGGAACTCTTGAAATAAACAGAGTCTATAAGAACAAAGGCAAGATGAATTGCAAGTACTATGCCCTAGTTGATAAAGTTGTTTCTCATGGGGGTACAAGTTAACAATTTTGATATGGCTATAGACATACACTGGAATTAAACAAGTAAGTAGATGGGAGAATGATGGGAGCCAGGTTTCTGCCTGTTGGAGCAGGTTTCACAGATACGCAAGAGAAGAAGGCTAGAATGGTTCATATGGTAATAGATTAAAGTTAGGGACATCATTAAGAACTACTATATTAAATATAGACACAGATGGTTAAAAATAGAAATTCTTAGAGATATATGTATATACACAGATTAATATACCTACACATATTTATTTGCTCTGTCAGTTCAGAAGGCCCAGAAGCCATGATATCCCAGGGGGGACAAGCATATCTGGTGCCCACATTTTGGTTTCTAACACATTTTCCAATCAAAAGAACCAGGGAGAATTCCTTGAATAATTGGCTGATTCTGGAAATGGGACAAGAAATACACGAGATGGTCCTGTAGTATCTTATAGTGCCAGAAAGTAAGGAAGTACTTAGATCAAAACAAAACCCAACAATGATGAGGGTATGTCAAAGAGACACAAGAGTCAATGGAAAATATTCCCAATGGCCAAAGCTGCAACAATTTGAGCAACAAAATAAAGTTGTATGAAATTATAACCCAATGTACAAAATAAATATCCTGAGTCCACACTGACATAAATAAATTTATAGACTAATAAGTGGGGGAGAAGAGACAAATTTCTTATGCAGAAGAACCCCAAATAAATTATGTAACTACTCCATTCTAAAGGAGGGGAAGCATAATTAACTACAGCTTAAATGTGGGCTGCAGCACTCTTCCTTCAAAGAGTATAGGATGACAAAGAAGGGGAGGAACGTAGCTTTATAAGGGAGAAACCAGACAAATACTAAAGCTAGATGATTAAGGTCAACGCCAAGAGTCACAAATCATTCAAAGAGACGGGATGGGTTGAAAATGGCACTTTTCCTCTGTGATCTTCCTGCCCCCAAGCCATAACTCATGCAAATTATGAGAAAAATGGCAGGAAAATGCCAGGAGAGTGGCATCCTATGATATACCTGACCATTACTCCTCAGAATGTCAAGGTTGCCAAAAACAAGGGAAGTCTGAGAAATTGTCACAGTCAAGAGAGCCTAAGGACTCATGACAACTAAATGCAATGTGGTATTTTGGATGGGATCCTGGAATAGGAAAAAAGACACTAGGTTAAAATTTAAGGAAATCTGAATAAACTATGGACTTTCATTAATAGTAATAATTATAAATATTGGTTTATTATTTATAACAAACATATCATACTAATGCAAAATGTTAATAATAGGGAAAGTGATGTGCAGAGATGGAAGTAATATGAAAACTCTGTACTATCTTTTCAATTTTTTTTTGTCAATCTAGAGTTATTCTAAAAAATAAAGCTTATTAATTGTTTAAAAATGCTTTTAAGCTTTCTGTCAGTTTCAGAGGAAGTGAAATCTACCTTAACATTCCCGTCCCCCAAATGAATATGTACAAATTATTAAAAGTCCTAAGTACAATTTTGGGAAGGCTCACAGATGCTATCCCCCTTGTATAGGCTGAATTGTGGCCTCTCACAATTGATATGCTGAAGTCCCAACCCCAGTGCCTCAGACTGTGACTATATTTGGAAATGGGGTCTTTATTTAGGTAATTCAGTTACAATGAGGTCATTAGGTTGGACCCTAGTCTAATATGACCAATGTAGTTGCAAGAAGAAAAGGGTAGGACACACATGCACAGAGCGAAGAATAGTGAAGACGCAGGGAGAAGATGGCCATCTACAAGCCAAGCAAAAGGGCCTCAGAAAAAAACAACCCCACTGATACCTTCATCTCAGACTTCTAGACTCCAGGGTTGTGAAAAAATAAATTTCTGTCATTTAAGCTACGTGGTCAGTGGTATTTTGTTATGGCAACCCCAACAAACAAATACACCCCCCAAAGCTCATCTACATATGATCAGATCAATCATAATAGAGGAGAGCTCAAAGAGGTGTTTGCCGGACAGAGTGGCTGTTGCTGCACATCTTCACTGGGCAACAGCACCCAGCTGGGCATGGTCATGCATTATGTTATGTACTCCTCAGAACATCATGAGGCAGGAATGATTTATCACCCCATTTTGTACAGGGGAAAATTCAGGTCCAAAAATGTTAAGTGGCTGGCCCAATCACTCAGTTTGAAAGCAGTAAAGCTAAAGTAAGATTAGGTCTATGGAACCAGAGCCCAGCATCTCACTCCTTTCCCAGCTACCTTTCAGAGATACCTCTGCAGTGAATACTCTTCATACACTAAGTAAATTATATCATAACTTATGTATGTATCTTTTATTGAGCACTTAGAATGGGCCAAACATTATGCTAAGCTTATTACCTGCATTTTTCATAGAGTCTTCCCCACAATAAACCTCCTTGGTAGATACTATTACATTTGTTCAGAAAAAGGTTCTGTGTGATTAATAAATTTCCCAACACTGTCCAGCTGCCCTTGGAAGCCCAGGACTCAAACCCATGTCTGTCTGACTCATAGGCCCATGCTCTAAACCCCTGCTCCATTTGGACCAGCCGCAACTCCACACCAAGCCTCAGTACCACAGGAACCACAGGGCTCTGCCCCCCTGGGAACTCACCCACCACCTCCAGCTTGACTTGTCCCACTGCTTTGTGAGGGGTGATCACCACCTCACATCGGTACACTCCAGCTTCCCTCAGCTGGATCCCTGGCAGCTGCAGGGAGGCATTCCCACTCTCCAGATTCTTTAGAGGCACCATGGCTCCAGGTCGACCTATCATTTGGTGTCCTCCAAAAAACTCAAATAGCTTATCTTCTGTTGCAGACGCCGGACCCTTCCAAAACCAGGTGATACCCATTATTGTTATGTTCGGGGAAGGGTGACCATAGACTTGGCAGAAAATAGTGGCATTGTCATTCAGGAGCACAGTCTGAGTTGTCCCTGCCATCTTCACATGCAAGGAACCTGTGGCAATAAGAGAAATCGGTTATGGAAGACCATTGGAAAAAAAGCATAGGTCTGGTACTCTCAAACACTACCACCTAATTGAAAAGAAATCCCTTCTTTGTGGAGGGATGGGGTGTTTCCCATATAGAAGCTCTTAGTTCATGGTCCCTCGTTAATCTACATAAGATCGTTCAACTTTGTTCTTCTTTTTCAAGATTGTTTTCACTATTCTGTTCCCTTGCAATTTCAGAGGAATTTTAGAATCAGTTTATCGATTTTTACAAAGAACTCAACTTAGCTGTGATTTTAATAGGAATTGCACTGAATGTGTAGATCAATTTGGAGTGAACTACCATCTCAATAATGTTGTCTTCTAATCCATGAATCTGTTTTAGGGATGTACTATGGACTGAATGTTTGTGTCCCTCTAAATTTCATACAGTTGAAGTCTAACCCACAATGTGTTGGTATTTGGAAGTGGGGCCTTTGGAACAGACACATGAAACGATGTTCAGCATCCCTCCTCATCAGGGAAATACAAATCAAAACCACACTGAGATACCACCTCACGCCAGTCAGAGTGGCTAAAATGAGCAAATCAGAGAACTCTAGATGCTGGCGAGGATGTGGAGAAACGGGCACCCTCCTACACTGTTGGTGGGAATGTAAACTGGTACAGCCCCTCTGGAAAACAGTGTGGAGGTTCCTCAGGAAACTAACAATAGAACTCCCCTATGACCCAGCAATAGCACTGCTAGGAATTTACCCAAGGGATACAGAAATGCTGATGCATAGGAGCACATGTACCCCAATGTTCATAGCAGCACTCTCCACAATAGCTAAAACATGGAAAGAGCCTAAGTGTCCATCAACAGATGAATGGATCAAGAAGATGTGGTTTATCTATACCATGGAATACTACATGGCAATGAGAAACAATGAAATCTGGCCATGTGTAGCAACATGGATGGACCTTGAGGGTGTTATGCTGAGCGAAATAAGTCAGGCAGAGAAGGACAAATATCATATGTTTGCACGTATAGGAGGATTAGGAGGAACTTGACGGAGGAACAAGGGGGAGAAGAAGGGCGGAAATGGTGGGGGAAAGGGAGAGAAGCAAACCATGAGAGACTTTTGAATGCTGACAAAAACTGAGGACTGATGGATGTGGGGGGAGGGGGGGATGGGCATGGAGGACACTTGTGGGGATGAGCACTGAGTGTTATGTGGAAACTAATTTGACAATAAACTATTAAAAAAAAAAAAAATGGAAGTGGGGCCTTTGGTAAGTGATCAGGTCACAAAGGCGAAGCCCTCATAAATGGGATTAGTGTCCTTACAAAAGCCAAGCAGAGAGATCTCTTTCTCAGCACCAGGGGATAAAGTAAGAAGGTACTCCTCTACAAGCCAGGAAGAAGCCCCTCACCAGCACCCAATTCAGTCAGCACCTAGATCTTGGACTTCCCAGCCTCCAGAACTGTGAGAAATAAATCTTTGTTGTTTAAGCCACTTAGTCTAAGGTATTTGTTAGGCGGCCTAAAAGACTAAAGACAGGATATTTTTTCATCTTCTTAAAATTTTTTCAATAACAAATATTCCTGCTGTTCTGATTTTGTAATAATCAAGACAGGCTAAACATTTGCTATATTAAGACCATACATGTCTCCCCAGACTGATTCTTCCCCTAGATCTGGTTTTATCAATGCTGGTGATTTATATGATGCATCTTATGTAGGAAATATCTGTAAGTCTAGGTATCCTTGAGAAACGACAGCAAAGCTAGTGTAATCACTTTAAAGATAATAATTGCTAATTTGATGATTACCAGTTGCCATTAAATGAATTATAAAACTAAAAAAATACTTTATAGTTTTCAGAGTAAAAGTTTTGTGCTCCTTTCGTTAAACTTATTCCTAATTATTTTATTCTTTCTGATGGATTCATAAATACAACTGTTCTCTTAATTTTATTTTTGGATTGGTCATTGCAAGTGTATAGAAATACTATTTATTCTTATTTACTTCCACCTAGCTCCCACAACAAGCACCCATTCGAAGATACTTGATGCTTACATTTTTGTTCTCTTTAAAACTGCCTTGTTTTGTTTCTCGAACTTATGAAAATGATACGGAGTTACATGTACTGTTTCCGCTCCTGGCCCGTTTCAAGATCCTCTCATTGCTATGTGTACAGCTAGTCCATTGGCTGAAATTGTTGACAAGTTCTCCATATACAAATCCCCATCTGGCTCACCTGCAGCCTCAATGATGGACCCTGAGATGGTCTCCTAAATTCTCACATCCCGACCCATCCACCCACCACCACTTGGCACAGCCTGGCCTACTCTGGCCAGTCCAGTAAAGTGTCAAGTGATATTTTACTGTTAGCTCCTATTCTATGATTAGTAAACATCTCTTCATATGCCTTTTCAGCCTTTTGGTGACCTGTTCGATAATTAGAAACATCCATCGGTGTCCCTCTCCCTCCCCCCAAAAAAGTAAAAGAGAACGTTTGAATATCACCACGAGATTAAAACACTCCCCTCACTCGCGGCAAAGATTTTAGTAAAGTGACGATGCCTCCCCGACAAACCCTTGAGACAAGCAAGTGAAGTGGTTTTTGAAAACTTCCTCCCCTTTGTTTTTCTTCTCAGCTGTAGCGTCCAAAGTGATGCAAGAGGCCCTGAAATTCAGAGCATTCAGAGCAGAGAATCAAAGGAGGCACCGGGTCCCAGGGGCGGGAGCAGACAGCACAGTAATGAATGAGTGAAGGAACTCGAATTTCAGAGGAGAGCTCCCGGCGCTCGGAGCTCGTTAAAGCCCGGAGCGGCTACGATCTCAGGCGGGACTCCTGCCGTAGCGGACCCGTGAGGGGCTGCCGCGCGGCCAGCACCCCACCCTGCCTACCTCACACACCCAGCCGCCCCCTCCCCACCTGCGCCCCGGGGCGCAGCGGGCCTACCTGCGCTGGGCGGCGTGTGCCACAGGACCAGAAGTAGAGGCAGAGGCCCAACAAGCAGCTGGAGCGGAGGCTCGCAGCCTCGCAACACACGGCCTGCTGACGCGTGAGCCATGTCCACTGCTACGCGTGGTTTGGCTGCGCTGATTTGCTAAACGGGCGAGCCGGAGCCTGGGTCCGCCTCTTGAGCGGTCTCCAGAAGCTTCTCGTGCGTGACTCCACCCACCGTCAGCAACGGAGACACTGAGTGGCCGGGGCTGCAGCCACCTCCCCGCAGCCCGCGTACACGCGAACGGACTTAAGTAAGGGCGATTCCGCACCTCCTAGGCCTATGCGTCCCTGACCCTTCAGCTAGTCTGCGAAGTGCGTCTGGCTGGCTCTGCTTCCTTTACCTAGAACGCTTGTAAGGAGCAACGTGCCCGGCCACACGTCAGCCATGGCGCAGGAGAGCTGGGGGAACCGCAGGACTGGGGCGGCACAGGTTATCACCGCAGTGGGCGGCGGGGGGCGGGGGGGAGTGTCCTGAGTGGGGGTTTCAGGTCAGCGTCTCGGTTCACTTTNGCAGGGGAGTGGCTGAGAGATCGGGAGACACAGAATTTGAAGCAGGCTCCAGGAGCTGAGCTGTCAGTGCAGAGCCCCTTGCAGGGAACTAGAACCCACCGACCATAAGACCATGACCTTGTGCTGAAGTCCCAGGCTTAACGGACTGAGCCACCTCAGGTGCCCAGGTTCACTTTGTAAAGTGAGGCCGGGAGCCCCTCTGTGGAGGCGCCACTGAGGGTGGTGGCTGTGGTGGCTGAGGTTAGCTAATGCAGTGCCAGAGCGTGGGTTGTGACAGGGTGACTTCTCTTACCATAGACAAGATAAACTTACATTACTTTTTTTTTAAAAAAAAAAAAACAAGCTTGCGTTTCTTAAACTGAAAGCCAATTTTATATCAATCATCTGAAGGCAGCCCTTAATGTCCCATCCCCTTACTAACCAAAAAGTGGCTTCTGACTTTGTCCAGCAAAACCTGAAATGTGCAGTGATCATTAAGTTTTACCGCCTCCATACCAGTTTTTAAATCCGTTTTAACTACAAAGTCCAGAACACAAGTAGCAGTGCTATAATAATAAATGCATACACCTCTTTGTCCAGCATCTTGCATTCCAGTAGTCTCGCTGATCCTACCTAGTTTTTTCCTCACATCATTAAAAGTAATGTATGTAATCTATAGAAAATCACAGGCGACCTGTACTCAACTGCCGGCTGCATCATCACCGATTGTGGAACAGTGGGCAAGTTACCTCGGTTTCCACTTTTCTAAAAGTGAGATAGTAAAATCTTCCCTGCAGGGCTGTTGTAAGAATTACAGGATCAGGCAGGGTGTGAATGTAAGACTCAGTGGTACTGTCAGTAACTAAGTAGGTATTTACATTCTCACTCACCTGCAGAGCATGCATAGTGGAAAGAGCATAGAACTGGAAGGTGAGCAGGGTGCCCACACTGATACCAACTAGCTAAGGGACCTTTGGAAAGTCACAGTTTCTGGGCCACAGTTTTAACAAGAGATCTACAAGGTTAGGTCCAGCTACGGAATTCTAAAATCCTAAATTACACCTTTTCTCAACTGCTACCTCCTCCAGGGAATCTTAACCTCAGGAGAAGGCCTCTTGTGATATTACTGACATCATTGACTAACTTCTTTCAAGAAATCCCTAAACTTGCCCAGTAAACCACTCTGCAAACCACTGGGAGTTCCATTGCAATGCTATCACTGGAAGCAGGGGCTGGATACTAAGAAGGCTGAAAAAGGAATTCTGTCATTGGTACATGATCTCAAAGGCCCTAAGCCTCTATATAATAGTGTTCTGCAAAGAATTCATTCTTTCAACACTGTAAAGTTTGTCTTTTTCAGAAAATTACAACAAATATTATATATTTTTCTGATTTTACATTTAATATAATTAAAAACAAAGCTATACAAATGATGATTAGAATAATATATTCTGACAAATATTGCACTGGGAGAATTTTTACAATGTATCATCAAAAAACAAATACAACAAACTTGTATCTTTTTTTGTGTGTGTCTTCCTGATTATCAAATTAAAACCCACTTATTTTGCAGTTTTTTAAGTGATCCAATTTTCTAAATAAGCCAAAAAGAATTAAGCCTAAGTACACTCAGGTTAATAAAATTTCTTTAGAAACTTTAAAATTAACAGAACATTTTTGGTCATGTATTTATAAAAGGTTACATTTTTTTAACACTTAAATTGAAAAAATTCCAAAATTCCCCAAATTTAGTAATAACAAATAAAATAAATGGTCTTTAAGATAGGATGTATAAACCATCATTATTAAATGCTTTTTAAGACATAATGGGGGCACCTGGGTGGCTCAGTTGGTTAAGTGTCTGACTTTGGCTCAGGTCATGTTCTTGCAGTCTGTGAGTTTGAGCCCATGTCAGGCTCTGAGCTGAGCCTGGAGTCTGCTTTGGATTCTATATCTCCCTCTCTCTGCCTTTCTCCTGCTCACACTGTCTCTTTCCCTCTCTCTCAAAAATAAACATTAAAAAAATTTAAAAACATAATAAATACTGACAAAGTATGGATTATGCACCACTGGTTTCCTTCATGAAAAAGAAGGGCAACATTTTTTCACTTTTTAGTTCCAGAAGACAGTTTTGTTCAGAAGACAAAAAATAACTAATGGTCTTCCCTCTATACCTACGTTACGCACAAGCTTACATATAAATGTACACATATTGCTTCTGAAATACGATCTTTCCATTAGAGGCTACATAAATTGGTACACGGACATACTGAAAGTTGAAAGGGCGTACCACCTTCATGTGTGCTAACAGATCTTGGACTAACAGCTTCAAGGAAAGAAACACCTTCACTGAAAAAGGGCTCCTTCCTCCACCTCTGCTACAGTACTTGAACCTCCAGGGCTCTTCCATTCTTAGTCCCTGAAACTGGATAGAGAGGTGCCAACATAACTATCTGGAAGTCACCAGAGCCCTCACAAAAGAATGAAACAGTCACTGGACGTTAACTGGCTTCAAATTGTCCTTAAAATACCTAGCCTCTATTATATTTTTACATATATCTTTCACAAATTAATCCTGTCTTAATAAAGTCACCTCAACATCTTAATTAGTAATACAAGAGACTCCCTTGGAGAAAAGATGAATAATTTGGACTTGTGAGGGAAGGGCAGAATTCCTTTCAAAAGACCTGATAATAACCCCCAAAAGCCAGAGGCAGTGAAACTCTAAGACAGCTGACAGTGGTGCTAATAACATTCTACATCCTCAGAGCTTTCTCCAGTGACTCAGGAAGAACATTAGAAACACAACAGTGGGAAAGTCAATACAAAAGTGGAAAAGGGGAGAGTTCATAGAGAGAAAAGAACTTAACTAAACCTCAGATCATCCGGGCTAAAATAATGAATACAAAAAACTATGCTACTTCTCTTTTAGTCAGAGATTGCTAAATTCATGTCCTGGTCTTTCTATTATAAGAAATACTTTTTTTCCTTTATTAACAACTGTAAGACAGAAAATGTTGCTGGATGCACAAAATATTTTTTAAACTATTATTATTTAAGGTGAAGGTGAAAAAAAGCTGAAGAATTGGACAAGGGACATTCATCAGATTCTGAATGCTATGCATTTGCTCATAAGCTGGCTCACTTTGTGGAAGAGGAGTCAGAAGCTCTATAAATAAGTTAGAAATTTTCTTCAGGGTTAGAATTACTCTCCACAGTGCTCAGAAACCCCTCTATGAGTGACTGCCTGCTTGCCTAACGAGCTCTTTCTGCAAATGTGGCTTTCTTTTTCCTAGTATCAATCCTGAATCTCAATGAAACATGCTATATATATCAAAGAGAGTGAAAATACATACACATCAAAGGAAACGAGAAACATATACAGGGTTAGAACTGAGAGTTAATCAGAAAAAAAGTAAGCTACAAATTGTAAGATACATTGCTCAGTGCTATAGAACAAGATGATAGGAATTTTAAATTGTTGTGTTTGACAAAGATGCTTCAGTACTACCACAAAGCTGTTTAAACGTTACAAGGCATGGCAAATGTTTTAAAAAGAAAATATCTGTAAGACATCACTATACTAATAAGGATATATTTACAAGGTAGCAATACCAAGAACAGAAAAGGTAAAATTCAAAAGTAAAGCAAACTCAAATTACTTTAACATTTGAAGGGTAATAGTGAAGAGTAAGCTAGGTAACACAGCATAGTACGAAACAAATACCAAATGGCACAGGCTGTCCATGGGTTTCATGCTCCACACAGGGAATCTAAAATGAGGGTAGCCATTTAGTTAAGTGAAACATACTCTTATATCACTAGAAATCTACATTTAGCATGGACTAAAATTGAACAAAAATAACATTTTAATACAATGATTCATGGGAGAAGGCAAAGAAAACTAAATGGAACCTTATTTTTTTCTCTCTCACTTGTAAGTCACTCAGACAAGTCACAACTTTAAAATCATGTGGGAATAGGGGCACCTGGGTGGCTCTGTTGGTTAGGCAGCCAACTTTGGCTCAGGTCATGATCACACAATTCACATCAGGCTCTGTGCTGATAGTGTGAAGCCTGCTTGGGATGCTCCCTCCCTCTTTCTCTCTGCCCCTTCTTTCCTCTCTCTCTCTCTCTCTCTCTCTCAAAATCAATAAATAAACTTTTTAAAAAAGATCATGTGGGAATAAACCTGTTTTTAAATGCCATGGTGCAGCAAAAATTATAAGAATTGTAAAATAAAATATTTTAACACTTTAATTACAAGATATATATTCATAATCCTGGGAGTCTTGGAAAATATGTTCACTACTAAGGATAAAACAAAAAGAGGTAAGGAAATTGGCACAGCAAAAGCCAACTCTATTGCTTGTAATAGATAATAAACAACACAAAACTTGTTTACAGGCATGCACAACTTCAAAGTTAACCGGAAGGTTGAGCATATAAGGAAAAAGACACTGTCAAGGGCTGGCTAACAACCAACCTCGTACATGGCATTCATGAAGAATATACTAGTGTCAGGGCACCTGGGTGGCTCAGTCAGTTGGCCATCTGACTCGGTTTTGGCTCCGGACATGATCTCACGGTTCATGGGTTGTAGCCCCATATTGGGATTCTGTCTCTTTCCCTCTCTCTCTGTTCCTCCCCCGCTTGTGCTGTCTCTCTCTTTCTCAAAATAAATAAACTTAAAAAAATTCTTTTTAAAGAACATACTAATGTCAATCAAAATGTAAACTAAAAGCTGTGCAGAGAAAATTCTAGACATCTGTGAACATGAAATGTAGGGGTTTTTCTACATAGGCAATATGTCGAAAGAATCTAAATTCCTAAAATTAAATCAAAGGTTTTATTGGTTTTGTTTTGCTTTGCTGTTTTTCCTCAATAAACAGGTTGGCAGTGCTAGTAACCATAAGTCCAAATTTTTCAATTTGATGTCTTTAACACTGCTGCTGCTTCTTCTGGCTCAGTTCTTGGACTGTCTAAGAAATGGGTACTAATCCACAGCTAACTACTCATGTAAAAAATAAAACATGAGTAAGGAAAGACTGGAATCCTGCAATGATATTGTATAAAAAAAATTGTTTTAAAGCAAGGAAAAGGCCTCAATTTCCCTCAAATCTCACAACTTGAAAGCAAGTTGTCATTATAGTCTTTCATTCTATCACCCACTAGAAACAAAAAAGTACACTTTGCATTTTACTCAATATATCTTAGTCTCTTGGTTCAAAAAAAGAAATTGAAGTTGAGGCAGTTAAGGGTGACAGTGGACTTCTTTAGCAAGCTCTGCAAGGAATAAAAATTTTGCGTGAAAACGATGAAGTTCATCACCTAACTCTGCTTCTTTTTCAACTTCTTCATTATACTGTACAGCTATAAAACAAAGATTAAATGTTAGGCACTAACCAAAATTAGGCTCGTCAAAATTTCTTCCTAAAGAAAATAGATTTCTCACCTCCTGTTTTATTAACAAGGCTGTCTTAAAAATCATATTCTTGGGGTGCCTGGGTGCCTCAGTCAGTTGAGCATCCTAGGCTTAGGTCAAGATCTCACAGTTCACAGTGCATGGGTTCGAGCCTGCATCAAACTCTCTGGGGTCAGAGCAGAGCCCCCTTCAGATCCTCTGTCTCCCCTCTCTCTGCCCCTCCCCCACTTGCGCTCATGCTCTCAAAAATAAATGAACCTTAAAAAAAAATCACGTTCTCACAAAACATCAAAATTTTCCTTATATTTTTCCTCATGTGAAAAACAGATGTGCATTTAGGCTGTGGTGATACAAATCTGTTCATTTAGCATAGAAAATAATGCTGTTGTAAACACATTTTGGTTAAAAAATGTAGAGCCATATCTCAAAGAACTTTTTTGGCATTACTTCTAAATTAGAGTTTCTTTTAGCGAGAGTCTAGCATTCTAGAGGATTATCATCTTTTAAAATCTAATTTTCATTATATATACCAAAGTATACTATAAAATTATATGCTCCATGAAAATTCATATGTGAAACAAAAACCCAAATTACTAATACATACCACTAAGTCAGTTAAACCAAAGACTACTTAATACCTAAAAAGTATTAACAAGAATGGTATAAACACAGGACCAATACTTCTAACAGAGTTGCAAAGAATACTATTAGAAACTCTTTAAGAAACAACATTCCCTGTTGACAATATACTATTTTTTAAAACTAAATAAACATAAAAAAAGAAACAATATTTACTCATAAAGGCCTAGTACTTATAAAATGTGGAATTCCTTAAGTTCATAAATAATCTTGGGCTAATAATCCTTTTTAAAATATAAATTATAATAATTTGCTGGAAACTGTGAGGTAGGTCTATAATGCTNGAAGCAAGCTCCAGGCTTTGTGCTGTCAGCACAGAGCCTGACATGGGGCTCGAACTCACAAGCCATAAGGTCATAACCTGAGCTGAAGTCAGACACATAGTTGACTAAGCCACCCAGGCACCCCTTATTATTATTATTTTTTAAGTTGGCTTCATGTTCAACACAGGGCCTGAACTCACTACCCTGAGATTAAGAACCAAGCTCAGATCAAGTCGGACGTTTAACTGACAAAGCCACCCAGGTGACTCTCTCCCCAATTATTTTTTTATTTGGACATAATTGACATATAACATTGTGCAAATGTAAGGTGTACAACATATTACTTTGATAGATTTATACAGTCATGATTGCCCTATATCCATATTTATCACATTATATAATCACAGTACGATACTGTTGTTTCTAATTACTTCCTGATTGAACCCCAGCCCATATCTTAAAAATGCTTAGCCTAAGTGAATACCTGTCTTATCAGTTTCTCGTCACAGAGTCATCAACAAAAAAATATGCCAGATCATTTTTTAATGTTTCCTACAATTTAAACAATAGAGACAGGAATCCTGCTCCACCTCTAAAGAAACACAGCACTATTCTATTGAGTGACTTTTATGTGTTTCTTAAATCTGTGTGTAAGCAGAACTTTCCTGGGTTGCTATATTTAATTTTGGGATCCGTGATTTAAGAAAAGAAAAAATCTGAGGTATCTTTGGAATACACAATGATTATTTAAAAATGTTGTAAAATGAGGACTAAAAGTTCTAAAGTATTAATGTTAAGAGAGAGAATGTAAAATCATGAGGTGGATTATTTCACTCAACAGCTTTAACCACGCCTTCTTGTACTACAGAGGTAGTAAAGTTAAACACTATGATTTCCCAACCTCCCTTGCAGCCAGGGTTCCAGATATGACTGGTCCAGGCAGTCAGATGCACTCACTTGAGACTTTTGCCCAGAACCAAGTTACGTGGGGGAGAGGCATCACATGAGTACCCACTTTTGCCAACGCAAAGCACAGCAGAGGTGGTGTAGTTCTGGAGCTGGCAACCGTTCAGTTTCCTTGATCCAGCAGGAGGCTTCCTGGTCTGGCAGGTGGTTTCTTGATTGTTCCAAAAGTAGCAGCGTCTTTGGGAGCCAACTCTTTCGATGTCGCTCCTATGAAGTTCAGCCTAGGTTCTGTTTCGTCAGCCTTCCCAAAGAGTCTGTGAGCGATATGCACCTCTTAAACAATCCCATTGTGTTCCATAGCTAATGAAGGTTCCATTATCTACAACCAGGAATCTTGACCTAGGTAGAATTTGGGAGCTAGAAGTAAGGTATAGCTAGTAAAAGGATCTTATACATGGAGTTAGCTTATATGCGGAGGTAGGGCTTTGGGCAGTGAGACCTCATTCCCTTAAGGTTAAGGTGTTGGAGGAAATGGTGATAGAACTTCAGAATGCTAGCATGTGTGGGCTGCTTTAGCCTCTTTCAGCGAAGTCCTATAAGAGATGTGATTCAGGCTAAGGTTAACAAGACTGCACAGATGGAAAGGAATATAGCTTTGCCAAGGAATTGCTCTCTACAGAATAAACTGACAAAGTTCCAAATCTTGAGGCCTGAAGAGCTTAAAAAGTCAGCTACGACCACACTCCAAACTGAAACAGTTAAAAGTAAAGGTTCTGAGGAAGCTGCTAAAGATTCTTCAACTTTTCATGAACCTTCCCTTAAGAATTTTCTGCCAAGTAATGGGAGCAATCCTAAGGAAAAGAATCAGACTAAGACTGCTGATATCCCATCCAAGCCTATAGTTTAAAATGGTCTCAAGTAGGTACCATTCATTTAAGACTCAAGAGAAGAGAGAGAACACAGAAGCCAGCAAGATCTTTGTGGTTACTCATGGTAATAATTTAAAAAGATGGACCAGAAACTTACTACATTTTTAGGGAACTTTGTTGCCAAAAAATAAAACAAAACAAAAACAAACACAAACCCTAAACCTGGCCTACAACAGCCTGTAACTACCTAGAACAATCCCCAAACCCCTAAACCCACCATAACAGAAAGTGAAATACTAAAGCTGTCCATCCCCAAGACAGACATACTTTCCAATGCCCACTCAAATATGTGAATTCTCCAGAAAGGTGAATCAGGGGTTGCCTGATGGGAAAACCAACGAATATATTTATGGACAGAGCAGAGAGACCTTGTTATTTTTGCCAAGCAGTACTTTTTAAGTGTTATGGATCAGAGGCTGCTGTTTCCCATTTTCCCCTCTTCTAAAAGGTTGATTTTATTGCAGTTATCCTATACCTATTCCACCATTATGCATTTGATTCTCAGGAGGCAGACACCTTGCTTTTTAGTTTGTAGATGGCTAGAACATTAGGCGCCATATCCTAACCTGATAGAGGCAAACTATACAGGATGATGGTCTTTGAGCTATATGCAAAAATGGACTGGATTTGGGGTATTTCCTTTTTGGGCAGGGGAAGTGAGTGTTTTCTGTGTTTCAGAAGAGTGTGCACAGATATTTAGGTAGCCAATAAAGCTGTCTGGGTTAAAACCAAAAGTTGCCTACCAAACATGACCTCTTTCCTTCTTCTTTAGTTAAAGATCCTAACTTTTAGCTGATCCAATTGCCACATGTATTTCTCAGCTTCCCTAGCAGCTATTTGGCCAATAAGATACAAGTTTCAATGCTGTGTGTTCCTCCAGAAAAACTACCTCCAGGAGGCTGATTCAACTGGGGCAAGTTTCTTTTCCGCCTCTTCCCCACTGCCTCCAAAAACAATCCTGGACAGTGAGAATGAGGTAACTTGAGGATAAAAACCATGCAATGAGGGTAGCAGAGCAGAGAGGTAGGAACCTGGACACCACTCACCTCTGGATTTCTTTTCTATAAGAGGGAGAAACTTGTATTTAAACTAAAACACTGTTATCTTTGGTTTTTCTGTTACATGTAGCAGAACCTGATCTTAAGTGATAGAATTGAAAGCAAAAATAAAAACAAACAAATAAGGGGGACAAAAACATAAGAGTCTCTTAAATATGGAGAACAAACAGAGGGTTACTGGAGGCGTTGTGAGAGGGGGGATGGGCTAAATGGGTAAGGGATTGATTGAGGAATCTACTACTGAAATCATTGTTGCATTACATGCTAACTAACTTGGATGTAAATTTTTAAAAAATAATAAATTAAATAAAAATTTTAAAAAAAGAAAAAAGAAACAAATAAAATGACCTGAAGTGGTAGCAAAAGGTTTCAATAGAAGAATTTCTAGCACTTAAATGTGCTGAAAAGAGGAAGAAGTTAACAGGAAACACTGGGGGGAAACTATGATCTTCTTAGGAGAAAAATTATTACCATCAAAGAGACTTATTGAGACAAGGGATGATAAGCACCCAAAAGGACTAACTTTATGAGTAAGTGACAGCAATATAAATTTACTTTAAAAGCACTACAGAGCTTTCTCACTTAAACAGTTCATTGCATCATGGCATAATTATGGCCATTTACTTAAATCATTAAAGGAGAGCAAATTAAAAAGAAGAGAGGTATGAAAGTGAGAGCAGATACTGAGCTTGTATTCCTCCTACTTCTGGTAGACTCCGATCTTTAAGTACCTGTGTTCTAAAAAAAAGGTGTTCTCATTTAAAACGTATCTTCCTTTATTTCATATATGCTTTAAAATATTTATTGAGCAGAGGAAAAAGGAAGGGTGGTAAAAAGATGACTCAGATGTTGATTGAACAGTTTTCTTCAAAGTTCTGGTGGACTTCGGACTTTAAATGTCTGTTCAAAAAAAAAATATCTTGTATATATACATAATCTCAGTATAAGTACATATATGTAAAAATAAATATAAAGCATTTTAAAAATACTTAGCCAATCAGATTACAATTAAAAAACATGTTCTCTGACAATATCAACAACTGATTAGAAAGAATTGTAATACGTTGAAATAAATCATTTCACCATAAGTATAGCTATCAAATTATTTAGTTTTTGAAATATACTCATGCATAAAAATTTTAGAAGCCTTTTCAGTTTTCTGTAGTACAAGTTGCACTATTTCCACAAATATATAGAAACTAGCATGGATATTCATGATTTGAAATTACATTTGTAATAAATTTTTTATATCCTTAAACAAAGAAATAAAGTTACATACGTGGCTAGAACTTTGATTCTCCACCAGGCCCTGATGGAGGAATTTCTTGTAACTTTTTTTGTTCCATCTGCTGTACAACCTAGTAAATGGAAAAAGAATGTCTTAAAAGTAGGTATTATTTGATTTTCTCGTGACTTTTGATAAATCACAACGAACTAATGAAAATTGTTTTCTAAAATGAGATATTTAAACTCTTAAGATTTAGATTAATTGGAGCACCTGGGTGGCTCAGTCAATTAAGCATCTGACTCTTGATTTCGGCTCAGGTCATGATCTCATGGTTTGTGAGATCGAGCCCCATGTATAGCTCTGTGCAGACAGTGCAAAGCCTGCTTGGGATTCTCTCTGCTCTCTGTCTCTCTGCTCCTCCTCTGTTTATGTATGCTCTCTCTTTCTCAAAATAAATAAATAAACTTAAAAAATTAAAATTTAGATTCATATCCAACAAAGTTGTTTTAAAAATACAAAAATTTGGGGTGCGTGGGTGGCTCAGTCGGTTAAGGATCTGACTCTTGGTTTCAGCACAGGTCATGATCCCATGAGATCATGGGTTTGAGACTCACATTGGGGTCTGTCTGGCATAGTGGAGCCTGCTTGGGATTCTCTTTCTTCCTGTCTCTGCTCCTCCCCCACTTACATTGTCTGTCTCTCTCAAAATAAACATAAGTAAACTTTAAAAAATACTAAAATTTAAAATACTATAGCTAATAGTACATTGAAATATTATATTACAAAAGCACATGCTTTTAACAAAGCACCTAAAATTCTTTCTAATGCCACAATCATTTTATAAAATACCACCTGATGATATTCTAGCTTCTGAGCCTCAAGTTGGTCATGCTGACGTTGTAGCTCTTCCTTTTGTTTCTGAAGCTCATCTGCCTTTTTCTTAAGTTCGTTTTCTTGTAAAGAGATAAGATTTTCATATTCTTTCAGTTCTTCCTCTGTGAAGAATTGTTGTTGATCCAATGTCTAAAAGAAAAAAAAATAAGGAGAAAATAATCTTAAATACACCACAAGATCTGATTCAGCTTTAAAATTCTATGATTAGCAAAGTACAAAAGAGTATGTATAGTATTATATCTTTTTGGTAAGAAAGGAGAGATAAGAAAAAGTATATATATTTATATACTTATTTGAGCAGAAAGGAAAAACCCAAAACTAATGAAATTGGTTACCCACAAAACAAGGAAGAGAACTGGGTAGAAAGGACAGAGCAAATGTGGGAAAAGAAATCATACTTCTATGAATACACCTTTTTTATACAGATTTGATTTTTAGAAACAGGTCAGTGTTTCACACACTCAAAAAAAGAGAATAAAATCCACAAGGACAGGAAAACTCCCCAAGTTTACTATAAATAGAAGAAAATAAATAATACTTTTATTTTAAGTGAATAAAACACAATGGGGAGCAGGGAAAAAACTAACTCAAGAAACTTTTAATCACAGTATTCTGACTACATGCTCAGGTTAAAAACAACAACAAAAATCTAAACAATCAATTCTTGTTTTGCAGAGTTTAGCAATTCTGAAATACTTTGTACATCCTAGGATTGAGGAAATAAGTGGAATAATATTGTGAAAAAGAAGAGCCAGATTTCAAATGAAATATAGAAAGAAAAAGAGGTAGAATGTTGTACTGAAATTGGAGGCATTGGACTGAAATTTAAGGAGGTATCATTAAACTCCTTAAATTTTAATATATATGGATAGCTAAATATATGAAGATGAATATGGATGTATCTGTGTGTGTGTATAATATGTACATATACACAAACACATAATACAAATATAAATATATAAATATAAACACACACATACATACACATTGTTTTTTAAATTCCCCAACTCTGTTATCTGACAAACCCTAGAAGCAATGATACTCCAGTAGCAAGGAACATATCCAGTGCCCAGATCCTGGTCTGTGATATCAATGTCCACTGAAAAGAACCAGTGCTCCTCATAAAAATGGCTGACTCTAGAGGTGGGATGAGAAAGAACAAGATGAGCCTTGAACATCTTATTGTGCTAAAAAGTAAGGAAGTCCTCAAAGAATGATAGGTAACATGCCAAGAGGACACAAAAGCCACTAGCCAAATCTGGGGCAATTTGGGCATCAAAATAAATAAGGAGAGTAAGGATTCAAGCTTATTGAATAAAATAAGAAGCCATGAGCCTCCCTCAAATAAACAGAGATGGGGGAAGAGATAGCTTTTCCTTACTGTAGAAGGCCAACTAATAAAATGTACAAGGAATGATGATTAGAAAATCACCATTTGTCAACAATCATAATAACAACTGTTTCTGGCTAGAATCATCAATGGATACTAAAACTGGTAAATAATTAATCTCACAGTACACCCTCAGAAATTTCTTTTTTTAAAAAAAAACATAGCACTTTCATTTTTTATTGGTGATAATGTAAATTGGTACAATTCTTTCAAGAAGTACTTTTACAAAATATATCAACCGTCTTAAAAGATTCCCTTGGACTTGGTAATGCTACATTGAGAATCCATTCTATAAAATAACCCTAACCACATAAAAAGCTACATATAAAAATGTATTTATAGCAGTACCGTCTTTTAAAAATAAACAGTAAAAATGGAAACCAATTTGACAATAAACTATTTGTAAAATAAATAAATAAATAAATAAAAAATAAACAGTAAAAGAATGGATGTCTAGCCCTGAGAAAACATTTAAGCACCTCAATAACTATTAAAATAATGCTTACAATTAGTATTTGGAAATGCTTTTGATATGATGTTGAGTGAATTTTTTTTTTCTAATTCTGACTTCTGATTCTGGCAGTATGGAGAGTTAGACAAAATACTTTTTAAATTACAAAATAGAAAATAGTAGGGAAAACTAGTAGACACCATCTTAAACAAATAATCAAAACTGACACTGCCAGTTATGAGAATAATTAGCAGCATATGCTGAGTGATATGATGCACTTGGCATCACTTTGGTGGTATTCCTACTGAAAGTAGGAATCCTAAGCAAAGAGCAAACTGACTCAAATGGAGGGATATTCTACAAAATAACTGGTCTATACTCTTAAGAAATATCAATGCCATGAGATACAAAGACTCAGGAACTGTTCCAGATTGAAGGAGACTGGGAAGACATTACAACTAAATTCAATGTATGATCCTGGATATTTTTTTGCTACAAAGGACAATATTAGGAAAATTGACAAAAATCTCAACAAAGTCTAGAGACCAAAGTATTATGTGTGTAGCATTGGTAATCTTAATATGATTATGCAAGATAAATCCTTGTTTGCAAAAAATACAGTCTACTATTAAGGTTAAAGCAGCATCATGTGCACCTTACTCTCAAGAAAATTATGTATGTTATATATAAATACACACACATGCGCACAGATTAAAAATAGAGAAAGAGAGAAAAAGAGAGAGAATAATTGTAGTAAAATGGGAAATCTAGGGCAAGGGTTTTTAGGAATTCCTTGTCTATTCCTGCAACTTTTTTGTAAATCTAAAATTATGTCCAAATGAAAAAAATATGCAATTATCTATCGATGGAGTTCACCAGAAGCAATAAAGGAAATGCATATTCAAATAATTCTAGCATTCTTCTCTTCTTCACCAAAGTCCAGAAATATTACAAATGTAGAAAAAAATCTTATGACAAAAAAAGCTGATTTCCTTAATCTCAAACTAAGATGATAAACTGTCATCCTGGGACAGTCCTTGGCTTAGCACCAAAACCTTCTATATCCCAGGAAACATTCCAGGGTAAACCAGAAAGAAAAGCTGGTCACCCTATCTGGAGCTATATTCTGGACAATCAAAAATCTAATTGAAATGGTGATCTTTTATATTTTCTATGGAAAATGACAATGTTTTTCTTTAGTCTCTTCTGGTTGCTACCTCTCAACTATTCTTTTAAAAATGTGTACACACAGTAAACCATGGAATAAACTGGGACACTTTTCTTGAGCAATTTGACAAGGCATAGTTAGAAACTAAAAATGCTCATAAACCTTGAGAATAGTTTTATTCTTAGGACTCAGCCCCAGGGAAATCATCATAGGTGCCTGAAAATGTCTGAACACGTAGAGTCAGCATAGTGTTAACTACTACCATAAAAAAAAAAAAAAAAACCTGACCCAAATGGCTAAATCTGTTTGAGTGGTTGTATAAATTATGCTACAACCACACAACTGAATGCTAAGGAGTAAATTTTTTTTTTTAATTTTAAGGTTTATTTATTTAGTTTGAAAGAGACAGAGAGAAAGTACGTGTGCACAAGCAGGGGTGGGGCAGAGAGAGAGAGAGAGAGAGAATCCCAAGCAGGCCCCACATTGTCAGTGTGGAGATTGACACATGGCTCAATTCCATGAACCATGTGATCATGACCTGAGCTGAAACCAAAAGGCAAATGCTTAACCCACTGAGGCACCCCAGTGCCCCGCTAAGGAGTCATTTTTAAACTATGTTTTTTAAGGAATGGCATCATGAAATATTGTTAACTTTAAAAAAACAGAATTTCCCAAACATACAAGACATTTATACAGTCTGAAACCGTTTTTAAAATATAGAGACAGGAGTTTATGTGTGCATGTAATTTAAAAATAAGACAGTACACTATATACTGTGTTCTATGTATGCATACATTATATATACAAACTATTTTCAAACTGGTATAACACAATGCATAAATTAAGTGTCTACCTTGGAATAATTCTACCATTCTGATTTATTCCTTAAATGTATCTATATTTCGGGGCGCCTGAGTGGCTCAGTCAGTTCAGCATTCAACTTCAGCTCAGGTCATGATCTCATGGTTCATGGGTTCAAGCCCCGCTTCGGGCTCTGTGCTGACAGCTCAGAGCCTGGAACCTGCTTTGGATTCTGTGTCTCCCTCTCTCTCTGCGCCCCCCTCCCCCTATTTACACTATGTCTCTCTCTCTCAGAAAATAAATAAAATTTTAAAAATGTTTTAAAATAAATGTATCTATATTTCTAATTTTCACACTTAGAAAAAGTGTAATTTTAAAAAGACTTCTAATTATACAACACTTGATTATAAATAAAAGGTCAATTGCCACAAGCTTTCCAAAAAATCAAGTTCATTATTTTATAGTGACATTTTACATGAAAAGCCAAGATAGCAAGGCTCCACATGCAAACATAATGGGGGATAAAAGTTAAAAATGAGAATAAATTGATGTAGAATTTCTTGAACCATACATCCCATTTCAAGTAGATTATTACCTCCCAGCTATCTGGCTCCAAGAATTCCTTTTTTTCTGTAGCTTTCAAAAACTCTTCTAGAGTCACTAGTCGGTCTTTGTTTGCATCAACCTGATTAAAAAAAAATGCTTATGTAAATAATATAGCTCTTTTTCATATTACTAGAAATTGCCTTCGAACAGACGCTACTACATAAACATACAGCAATTAAGGCTAGTCTAACATCCACAGAAATGGTGGAGGGAAGAAAACTAGAACCCTCAACATTATATTAGAATCAAAAAAGATACTGTTATTTTCTGTATAATTCAGATTTCAGTGAGATATCTATACCCCTGATTACCCTCAAAGATCACCACCCTTAAGTTTGCTGATCTAACTGGTTAGGCTATTACTGTCTTCCTCCCTTACCACGTCATGTATACTCCAAAGAAAAATAACCTTTCCAGAGAGAGGACTGTTTTAGCCAAGAGTAAAGAAGTTTACATTAAAATACTCTCAATATTTTTCTTAAAAACAATGATCTAAACCAAAATTAAAGTTGATAATCTCTCCCAATGCTCTTCAATGGCTTTTACAACCTACAGCAAATTAAGTTACAAAAGTGAACCCCGTAATGACCAAAGAAATTCATTTAGCACTTGGGATGCCAGCAGTTAACAGAAATCCCAATTCATCACCAATAGGTCAAATATCAGGTGAAAATCACTAACTCAAAATAGTGGGCTTTAGTTACCCTGCCTATAATGTCTGTGATCAAAGTTCTCAGTTTAATAATGTGAACGAGAAGTAAATATCTGTTATGATAAACCATCAGGGTATTGGGTTTTTTGGATTTTTCTTAATAAAAATGCAGCCTTTTAAAATAGCAAATATTAGGGGTGCCTGGGTGGCTCAGTCGGTTAAGCGTCCGACTTTCGCTTAGGTCATGATCTCGCGGTTCGTGGGTTCGAGCCCCGCGTCGGGCTCTGTGCTGACTGCCAGCTCAGAGCCTGGAGCCTGTTTCAGTCTGTGACTCCCTCTCTCTCTGACCCTCCCTTGCTCACGCTGTCTCTCTCTCTCTCTCTCCTAGAAGTAAATAAAACATTAAAAAAATAAATAAATAAATAAATAAATAAAATAGCAAATATTGGACTATGTTATTTTTTTACGTCTACAAGATATGCAATGGCATCTTAATCTTTTAAATAAAAATCTTTTAAATTTTAAAATATTTTTAAAGTAGTTAGAAAATAATTTTATCTACACTAAAGGGAATTTACTGAATATTCTGGATCAAAAATGCAAAATCCAACTAAATATTTATTCTGTATATTTATTTCCCACTTTGTGGTAAGATTTATTGCAAGAACTTGAATAATCCATCAAAGTAACATATAATCTTAAAAATTTAAAGCATACCTCATTCATTACATGTTCCCTCATTCTAAGCCGTTCTTCCTCCATTTCTACCATATCATCTTCTTCATTTTTGGGGTCGTATACTTTCTCCAACTAAAAAGAAAAGTTTAAAACCAACATAAAAGAAAGGAAGATAATAAAAGGAAAAAAGAGAGCGAAAACACTGAACACTTACTGAACTCATTTACCTCTTTGGTAAACAGGGCTTCTAATTCTTGTTCATCTAGGAAGCCATCATTATTGACATCTGAAGTTTAAAAGTCACAAACACAAAAATTGATTTTAATGACTTCGAAAATAAATAATTAAAATATAACTCTTTACAACTGGCTTGCTGCAGTTGTACTGACATGAAGCATCCATATGCTACAGAAAAATGTTTCCTCCTCTTCATGAAGCCTCAGATCAGTCCAACTGACAACAATTTACTACTTATTCATAACTCATAATAGCTTTTAGAAAAATATATCCTAACCAGTTTTTTCAAAAATATAAAGTGAAACAATATGATATAGGAGTAAAGTACATCTTAATGTCACAGCATAAAGCATGTTGGATGTAACCTAGCCAGTCACAGAAATACCTTCAGTTTACAGAGAACTTTGCCATAAGTGGTAATGACTCAGCAGTAAAAGCAAGTAAAAGACACAGCTACTAACCTAAAATATTTCATGCTTCAGATCAGCAATAAAGACCATGATAGTATCCAAGAGAAAAACTCTAAACATTTATTGTCATTAGGACTCAATAACAGACCTTGGCAAAAATGAGTTAAGAAAAGCAACTATAATTTTTCAAACAGCAGATATAAATATTAATATTTGTATCAAATCTGTTACCATGTAATTTGAAAAATGTCTTGGGGTCAAAGTCATTAGGATCCAATCCATCAGTCTCTTCCCATACCTCTTTTAGTTGATCTTTGCTTCCCTGTGAATCAATTTTTGAAAAATGCTCAAAACAAAATATAATCTATGTATATAGACTGAAAATAAAATACAAATTCGAGAAGCTTTGCAGAATTAAGAATCTAAGGTACTAATAACTTATGATAAAATTTTACTGATACAAAAGAAGTATCTTCATCTAATTATGGTTTATAAAGTCATAATCCTTACTGGATGATTAACTTTAGGATGATTTTCATGCTTTTTCTTCATTTCTTCAAATTTAGATTCTTCTTCTTTTCTCTTTTCTTCATTCAGTGTTTTTAAATATTCTCTCCTTTCATGTTCCTTCATCATTTCATATTTTTTAAATTCTTCATGCCGAGTCTTATCATAATGTTCCAGATCACTTGTGGCCTATAATATTTAAATTAAATTACAAGAAGTGTTTGAAAATATAAATAAAGCCGTTCTTGCATACAGCATACTCTCTAACAGAAGATGGTGTAGAAGGGCCAGAAATCACTGGACTCTTAAATTCTACCATTTTAATTTAGTCATTATCATTACCAGGATGTAGGCACTCAAAAAAACTCATAGTTCAAAGCAAGCTTCAACTTTAGAAAGCTCCTCATAAGCAAGTAATATATAAATTGATTTTAAAAAGAAGGACGGGACTATATCAAATATGTACAGTATAGAAAACTAAAAGTTACTAACCTCTTAACTAAACTAATACCCAGGCTACAACATCTGATGTGATAACTCCATACAGTACAACATGAGAGGTCTACAAACTCTTACCTAAAATCCCAGAGCCCAGATGTGTTTCAGAATTTTCTAGATTTTAGAAAGAGAATTATGACATATATGCCATATTGTAGAATATCTTTGCAGAGTCTATAATCAAAAAGATTAATACTTCCTCAGCAAAGTCTCTGAATATTCAATGAAGTAGGCTAAATAAAAACTATAAATAGCCTTACTATAATTCAAGCCAGGTTTCAACTTTTTTTTTTAGTTTTTTTAATGTTTTTTTAAATTTATTTCTAGAAGAGAGAGAAAGACAGCGTGAGCAGGGAAGGGTCAGAGAGAGAGGGAGTGATAGACTCTGAAACAGGCTCCAGGCTCTGAGCTGTCAGTCAGCACAGAGCCCGACATGGGGCTCAAACCCACGAACTGTGAGATCATGACCTAAGCGAAAGCTGGACACTTAACCAACTAAGCCACCCAGGCGCCCCGCCAGGTTTTAACTTTTATAGTGCTTTGGATTTTGGAACTGTGAGCAAGGGGTTTCAGATTGTTATGTCCATATTATTTTCTGTAGTAATAGGGGTTAAGCTATCTATCTCCCTTTAAAGATACTCTAGAGAGTATCTAAGAGTTCTATTACCACTTCATTAAATTTATCAAATTACAAACCTTAAAAGCACAACAAAGACACTTTTTGGAATTATTCTCACCGCTTTGATTAGCATATCTAAATCAGTAGATTCAAACTTGTCAGGATTCAGGTGGTTTAGGTGATCAAATTGTTTTAGAAGAGCATGATGGTCTATGCCCGTATCTGAATGAAAATGGAAAATAATAAAGTAATAAAAGCTAGAAACATTAATATAAATGATACATAAGAATAAACATTCATATTTATTCCTATAGAATATTATAAGATTATTCAAAATTTTAGATTAAGTGTTGATATTTTCTTTTAGAATATTGTACATATTGTTATTCTAAGCAAAGGTAATGTCCTTGAATCTAGGATGGAATACAATGTAATATGTACACTTTATTATTATTTTTAGAAAGGCTAGTTGACTATCAGTATAATTATAGTAAAAACTTTCTTACTGTTGGAAAACTACCAAATTTGCTACTTTTAATTAGATAAGCTTAATATACTGTCCTCATCAAAGATCTAAGTAGAATATCTTTTTAAAAAAGCTTATTATGGGGGGGAGGGGCAGAGAGCGAGGGAGAGAGAATTCCAAGCAGGCCCTGCACTGTCAGTGTGGAGCCCGATGTGGGACTTGAACACAAGAACCATGAGATCATGACCTGAGCCAAAACCAAGAAACAGGCTTAACTGAGGGAGCCACCCAGGAACCCCTAAGTAGAATTTCTAGAAAGAATTGTTCTAAAATTTTTATGAAGGAATTTTTTGTATGCTGTGCCAATTAATCCTTTATGAAACAATAAAAATCTAATTCAGGCAAATTCATTCGGATTAGGACTTATTTTTAAAGAAATATCACTTGTTTTTCTTTGTGAATAATTTTTTTTAAAACCAGCTACCGTTTATTGCAGTTGCATGGGTTAAGTGAGTCTGGACTATTTCAGTTGGATAATAGAATTGAGCAAAATAGGCACATGTGCTGATTTGTTAAAAGTCTGGGTTCTCACTGAGAAAAAAGGAATATACAAAAATGGAATCATGGAATATAAGGAATAAATCTGGATATAGATGGGACTTAGCACTATCTGTGTAAATTTATTTCTAAACTATGAATATGTTTATATATATATATGCATATGTGTTTTACAGGCATATGCATGTGTATGTGTATACATTTATATATACAAAAATGTGTGTGCATGTATATGTTGATGTATATAGACATGCATATATTTCCTACCTCTGTCCGATGAAAATGCCAAGAAGAAAATATATTCCAGAAGCAATGAGCACACCTAGTGCCAGTCTTTGGTCTGCAATATCATTTGCCACTAAAAAGAACCAGGAATCCTCAGAGAAATGGCTCATTCCAGGGCCGGGGCAGGATAGGTACTAGATGAGCCTGGAACATTTTGTTATACTAGAAAGTAAGAAACTGCTAAATTTAGTTCAGTTAAGCTTTCACTGAATTCTTACTATGGCAGTGTACACATCTTACTTAATGAAGAAAAGATTTGTTATAAGACCCAGGCCTAAAGGATATGACCAGACAGTGAAATACATGAAAAGATGCTTAACCTCACTCAAAATAGGAAATATACATATTAAAACTGCACTATTATCCCATCTAACAGAATGGTAAAACTGCCTTTAAAAAAATTTTTTTTACTTTTATTTCGAGAGTGAGAGAGCATGAGCAGGGGAGAGGCAGAGAGAGAGGGAGAGAGAGAATCCCAAGCAGGCCCTGCACTGTCATTGCAGAGCCCAATGTGCGGCTCCATGTGGGGTTCCAGCTCATGAACTGTGAGATCATGACCTGAGCTGTAACCAGGAGCTGGACACTTTGCCAACTGAGCCACCTAGGCACCCCAGAATGGTAAAATTCTTAAAGTTAGAAGATACATACTATTAGCAAGGATGTGAGAAATTATTGCTGGTAAGAGTATGTATTGATACAATCTCTGTGGAGGTAGCAATATCTATCAAAATTACAAACACATATACATGTATACAATTTCTCTATGGGGAATTTTTCGTACAGATAATTTTACATGGATAGATAGTGATATATGTACAAGGATGTTTGCTAGAAATAACTCAAATGCCCATCACCAGAGGCCTAGTTAAATAAATTATGGCATATCCATACAATGGAAATCTACGCAGCTGTAAAAAAAAATTTTTTAATGAAGATGGTGTCTATGTACTAATACAGAAAGATCTCCAAAATATGTCATTAAACAAAACATACAAGGCACAAAATGCATATTACATGCTATCTTTTGCATTAAAAATAAGGCCTTTATTTTTATTTGCTTATATAAACAGGGAAGATCACGTTTAGGGCAGGGGGAGCTGATAGAGTACAAAAATATCAGAGCACTTTTGCTGTATGTTTATACTTACACTTTCTGGTTTTAATGCATGTGAATGTGTTACCTACTTTAAAATGTACACCAAAAAAAAGGACCCTTTAAGCCTTTCTTAAAATTATTAAGAGATTTTAATTCATAAATTCTGAATCAATGAGAAAATATTTATAAGTTTTCTAAGCATCAGTTTTCTTTATGTAATGAAATTCAGCCCGTTTGGAATTAGGAAAATACTGCCAAGATTGAGGGGATGGAGGTTGTCTAAGAAGAAAGTAATCTCAAAACACCTTAGGTCTAGCTTCAAGGATGGAATTACCTTCTATCTCTGACCACTTTAAGTTCAATTTACCTCTCATTGATATCCTTAATCCCAGGATAATGAGTATTTGGTACTTGTTTTCTACATCTATTCACTGGCAGAGAGTTTAACGCTCTACACAATCATTTCTCCAATATGATTCATTGACCAGAAGTCATATATGGATTAAAATGCATATTACTCATCCCCAGAATCAGAATATCTAGAGGTAGGATCCAGTAATCTATATTTTTTAAAAGATTTTTTTAAAGGTTTTATTTATTTTTGAGAGAGTGCAAGCAGGGGAGGGACTGAGAGAGAGGGATAGAGGATCTGAAGCAGGCTCTGTGCTGACAACAGAGCCCAGTGTGAGACTTGAACTCATGAACTGCAAGATCATGACCTGAGCCAAAGTTGGACGCTCAATCAACTGAGCCACCCAAGTGCTCCCAGTAATTTGCATTTTTAACTAGCTCTCCAGGTGATGTCTATGCAATCTAAAGTTTAAGAACTACTATTCATCATGAGTAAATGTTCAGATGTTTATTAGTGCCTGTGAGCCACCCAGATAACCAACCTATGGAGGCACAAAGACATAAGAGTCAGCTTGAAGGGCCTTCCCACTTGTCAAATCTGGCCTCTTGATTTTGTTTCATAATTAGAAAGGCCATTCCAAGAAAAAGAAATTTACCTATGTTGCCATCTAGTACTTCTATGGCATTATTTTCTACACTGAAGTCTTTGATTTATTTGTACTTATTCTGATATATATGAGATAGAGATCTAATTGTACCTTTTCCCAAATGGCTTTCCAATTGTAGGGACACTATTCTCTTTAAAAAATCTATCTTTATCCAACTAATAATGAGACACTACTTTCCTTTTTAATGTTTATTTATTTTTGAGAAAGAGAGTGTGAGCAGGGGAGGGGCAGAGAGAGGGAGAGAGAGGATCTGAAGCAAGCTCTGGGCTGACAGCAGGAAGTCTGATGCAGGGCTTGAACTCACAAACCATGAGATCATGACCTGAGCCAAAGTTCGATGCTCAACCAACTGAGCCATCCAGGTGCTCTAAGATACCAGTTTTAATCAAACATTAAATTTTGACTAGAAAAACATGGTATGTGCTGATCTCCACAACCGACTACTGAAACTTTCCTACTTGTTCCTTAGCACTTACCTTGAAGGGAATCCAATTTTGCTTTAATTAGCATGCGTAACCTTGCCACTTCTTGCCTTTTCAGCTCATCAAGTTTTGTCCTCACATGGTGACTTACTAAATCCAGTTCTTTGCTTAGCCTCCCACTCTGTTAACAAAATTAACAAATTAGCTTCATTTATTACATTCTATTTTTAGACCAGACACAATATGTTAAAATTAGGGTTATGATAAAGTAGTGATAAATACTTCTGACTCATTTAGATAAAATTGATATTACAATAAGAACTTCTTTCAGAAGACACTCAGTTTGCAACTCTAAAATCAAGGTATCAAAAAAATAAATAAATAAATAAAATCAAGGTATCTAGGGGCGCCTAGGTGGCTCAGTCAGTTAAGCGTCCAACTTTGGCTCAGTCATGATTTCATGGTTCGTGGGTTCGAGCCCTGTGTCAGGCTCTGTGCTGACGGCTGGCTCAGAGTCTGGAGCCTGCTTCAGATTCTGTCTCTCCCTCTCTCTCTGACCCTCCCCTGCTCACGCTGTCTCTCTCTCTCTCAGAAATAAATAAAACATTAAAAAAATAATAAAATAAAATAAAGATATCTAAAAACCACACATTATGAGAAAAGCCCAAATGTGCAGCAACTGATGAATGGGAAAAGATGTGGAATACTATATAAAAATAAATTCAAGATGGATGAAAAGACCTAAATGTGAGCCAGAAAACCATGGAAATCCTACAGAAGAACAGCAGCAACCTCTCTGACATAGGCTGTAGCAACTTCTTACTAGACACTCTGGAGGCAAGGGAAACAAAAGCAAAAATGAACTATTGGGACTTCATCAAGATAAAAAGCTTCTGCACAGCAAAGGAAACAATCAACAAAACTAAAAGGCAGCCTATGGAATGGAAGAAGATATTTGCAAATGAAATATCTGATAAAGAGTTAATATCCAAAATACATAAAGAATTCATCAAAAGAACAAATAATCCAGTTAAGAAATGGGCAGAAGAGATGAACAGACATTTTTCCAAAGACATCTAGATGTCTAACAGACACATGAAAAGATGCTCAACAGTACTCATCTGCAGGGAGATGCAAATCAAAATCACAATGAAATACCACCTCATACCTGTCAGAATGGCTAAAATTAACAACACAGGAAACAACAGACGTTGGTGAAGATATGGATGGAGAAAGGGGACCCTCTTACAATGTTTGTGGGAATGCAAACTGATACAGGCACTCTGGAAAACAGTATGAAAGTTCCTCAAAAAGTTAAAAATAGAACCCCAAAATGCAGCAATTGCACTACTAGGTATTTCTCCAAAGGATACAAAAATGCTGACTGAAAGGGGCACATGTAACCTGAGGTTTATAGCAGCATTATCAACAATAGCCAAATTATGGAAATAACCCAAGTGTCCATCAACTGATGAATGGATAAAGAAGGTGTGGTTTATATTTACAATGGAATAGTACTCGGCCATCAGAAAGAAAACTTGCCATTTGCAACGATGTGGGTAGAGCTAGAGAATATTATGCTAAGTGAAATAAATCAGTCAGACAAAGACAAATACCTTATGACTTCACTCATATGTGGAACTTAAGAAACAAAACAGATGAACATAAGGGGAAAAAAGAGAGGCAAATCAGGAAACAGACTCTTAACCACAGAGAACAAACTGAGGGTTGCTGGAGGGCAGGGAAGTAGGGGGATGGGTTAAATACGTGACGGGGATTAAGGAGGGCACTTGTGGTGAGCACTGGATGTTAGAAGTGATGAATCACAAAATTCTACACCTGAACCTAACATTGCACTGTATGTTAACTAACTGGAATTTAAATAAAAATTTGGTGAATGAAAGAAAAGACAAAAATAAAAACCATATAATTTAAAGCATAATTAAAGCAAAAAGGAGAAACTCAAAAAGTGACTTGGAATGTAAAATGGTATAGCCACTTTAAAAAACAACTTGGCAGTTCCTCAAAAAGTTAAACACGAATTACCATACGATCCAGCAATTTCATTCGTAGGTATATATCTAAAGAATTGAAACATATGCTCACATAAAAACTTGCACCTGAATGTTCATAGTATCATTATTCATACCAGCATAAAAAGTAGAAATAACATTGTTCAACCATAAAAAGAAATGAATGTACCCATATAAGTTTACAATACAATGAACCTTGAAAACATTATGCTTAAGTCAAGGAAACCAGACACAAAAGGCCACATACTGTATAATTCTATTTAAGTGGAATGTGCGAAATAGATAAATCCATAGAGATAGAAAGTAGATTAATGGTTGTCAAAAGTGGAGAAGAGTAAGGAAAAGAAGAGTGATGGCTTAATGGATACAGAGTTTCTTTTGAGGGGAAATGAAATTGTTTAAAAGGAGATATCAGTGATGGTTGCATGTAGATATACTAAAGCCCACTGAATTATATGCTTTAAAGGGGTGAGTTTTAAGGCATGTGAATTATATTTCAATACAGTAATTTTTTAAGGTAACACAGCCACATTAAGCTCTAGTAATTCCATATATAAGTAACTTTTCAAAATTCATCTTTTTTACATTGTGTCCTTTGATTACTTTTCTCATAGATGAGTAATTAGATACATGTTCCAAAATTTAAGAAACAAAATAGCTAGTGGTTTACTTTCTCTTGTTTATAAATGCATCTACAATCACAAACTGTAAATCTAACTAGGAATCAGACAGACGAACCTTTTAGGACTGAATCAATGGGGCCTGCAGAAGAAGAGTAAAAAAAAAAAAAAGCACCCCCCCCCCCCCCACACACACACAAGGAAGACCAAGAAAGAATGTTCAGAGAGCAAGAAAAAACAAAAAGCAGTATACTCAAGGAGAGAGGGTCATCATTATTACATAAAACAATGGTTCTCAAGGTGCAGTCCCCAAGGGGAATCAGCGCCAAGGAACTTTTGAAATGGAAGCTCTAGACTTACCGAATCAGAAAGCCTGTATCTGGGGCTCAGAAATCTGTTTCAAGAAGCCCTAAAATCTGAGAACCATTGAGATAAAATAAAGGAGTCCAGTAAGAAGAGGAATAAAAAGTGTTCACTGGATCTGGCAATTAAGAAATAACCGACATCCTTCATGAAAGTATATGCAGTGGAGGGATGTGGGCAAAGCCATGAGCTTTCCAGTTAGCAATATTTGGGAAGTGAAGAAATGTAGTATGATTCCCCTTTCAAAATGCTTGGCTGAAAAGCAAAGGGCAAATTCTAACTTTTTTCACCCATTTTCTCCTGAGAAAAGAGTCTTTGCTGAGTTATTTATGATTCAGTTGACTTGAGTTTTATAGTCTATTTTAATTCTTATATCTTTTTTATTGAATAATGATTTAACTTACTTCATTTTGTCTCTCCCTGCCCCAACAAGAAATAGGGATTGATTATGAAAAGAAGACAGTTATACAAGTAGTCCTTGTATTGGGGCAACTGGCTGACTCAGTTGGTAGAGTACATGACTCTTGATCCCAGGGTCATGAGTTCAAGCCCCACAAAGGGCATGGAGCATACTTGAAAAAGAGTATTCCCTGTACCAAATCAGGATTATCTCTCTATTGTATTTCCCATTATTCACCTTATCTTTACCCACAAAGAAATGTTCTTATCCCTACCTGAAGTAGGTAAGAGACACTAAAAATTCTACATTAAATATTATTCACCCCAGGACATTAGGTCCACAGGATAAATTAATTCTTCAAAGGAAACACTAGATTGTTCTCAAGACAATTCAGGGAAATAACTGGCATGATGATATTACCTCTATCAGGAAGAATGATTTCACCCCTTCTCCCATCACTTCATACTGAATTATGTGTGCATGCTCTACATCTCCAAAATATATATACTCCCATCATATATTCATCCTACTAATCTTTTTCTAGATATTATTTATTCAGAATAAATTATGGTTTCTTTAAGAGCCTGGAAAGGGTCTCATCTTTGTATTCCTAGTACTTAAGTCAGTATCTGGGATGATCTAATGTTTGTTAAATAATTATTTAATTACATTTACCTTTATTTCCTCTATGTCTGCTTTCTGTAGCTTTTCTCTGAAATGATTATCTGTTTCCAGCACATCAATCACTTGCTTAAGATATTCGTCATAATAAAGTCCAGTATCCTTCAAATTAAGAAACAAACAATAATGTTTCTCAAAGTTTTTTATTCCCTGCATCTAAAGATCACAATACTAAAAAAAATTTTTTTAAGAGTCTAACATAATGGCATTGAGATGTATCTACTTTAATAGCTTAGACAAAGTTAAAAAGCTATACTTCTCAAGTGAAAATTTTTATATCAGAACCCATACAATGTTTTACTGTTACATAAAGGTACATTTTCTATACAGCTGAGACAACGAAGACTTAACCGATAACATACGTTGGTTTTACCCCATTGTTACCCGTCTTTCCTCATTGCTGTCTCTCCTGTGAATATAATACAACGTGTTCTTGGCTGGTGAGCTCTACACTGGAAATGTATTTTGATTGGTTGCTGGGTGGCTGTCAGTTAAGCTCTGACTTTGGTCACGATCTCACAGTTTGTGAATTCAAGCCCCGCAGGAGGCTCTGTGGTAACAGCTTCAGATCCTCTCCCTCCCTCCCTCTCTGCCCCTCCCTTGCTTGTTCTCTCTCTCTCAAAATAAATAAACTTAAAAAAAAAAAAAAGAAGCATGGAAACGTATTATGATTAATTCCCCTATGCATTATTTAATATATGAACTACATAAATAAACATTGTCTGATATTAAATAATATCTGCTGGGTATCCAATGCTCTTTTACTGCCATTTCAGAAATAGTGCCTAAATGTGCAATTTTGTAAGTAATAAATATTAGCAGCATTTAGTTAAAATTCTTCCCACAAGGTTATATTTATCATTTCACTTACTGGTGGTTCTATCTTTGCGCTGTCCACAGGTGGATTATTTTTTACTTTTGTCTTGTCTATGTCTATAGGCACAGCTTCAAGAGCAGTAAGGAGACAAGTAACTAAGAGAAAACAACATTGTAGTAAGAGGGTCCTCCACCTCATCTGAAATAAAGGTATAATTTTAGATAGTGAGTTCTTGAAAATATGTCTTCAAACTATATATACATGTATTCCCAATGCCATATTAATAATATACCCAATTCAAGAAATTTTATACAACCAAATAATTCTAGAAAGAGGTTAAAAATGGATTATAAGTTATCCAAAATAATGCTTTAAACAAACCACTAAAGAAAATCAAGGGAGAAATGCTTTTTAACTAAAATGAAAAAGACAGGTAATCAAAACTTTAAACTGCTTATAGTATAAGAAATCATTTAGTTAATTATAAAAGCTTCAAATAAAGATGATAATAAGGTTCCAAAAAGCTTAAAAAGCAAATAGCCCAAATTTAAGAAAGGGAGAAGTAAGGAAAAACTGTATTTTTTAAATTAAAATAATAGGGAGTCAAAATTGTTTCTAGGCATATTTAATTTAGCTTCAATCTAATTTTAAAAATAAGTTGCTCTATAAATATAAGTTGGTTAAAACAGACAACTAGCTAAAATATTTTCTAAACCTTATAAACATTATTTTATCATAGCCAGTAGTCATTTGCTAAAAATTCATTTTGGTCAATAATCTTTCAAATAAATAGGTCAATAAAATATCAAGCTTGAAATAAAAAAAGGAGCCACTATTAATATTCTCACAATATTATTCAAATTTCATTTATCCAAACAGTTTATACCCCATAAGGATCTTAGTAGCTCTGGAAGATCTACTACAAGAATTAAGAATGAATACAAATCACATATTTAATTGACTTTATATCATGCATACTCATGTTATGGTCCACATCTAAAATAATGGTCTGACCATCAGTGCAGAATGTGCATTACTTAACTCAGAATCTCCCAAACTTAGCTGACCATGAGCCTTTTTTTAAGTCACATGTTTTTACATAGAATACAACTTGGAAAAGGGTACACTGCCTCTCATTTTTGCTACCACACTAGACAGTAGATAAGGTAGTGGCTCATTTTACAGATGAAGAAAATTTTTAATAAAACAATTCACGCATGGAGCATTGTCTTGCATTAGCATCTTTATTGAGATATAACTCATGCCATAAGATTCACCTATTTAAGGTATAGAATTTGTTTATTTGTTTATTCTGTAAAGATGCTACTCTACGTTTAGTTCTCAAACCTGAAGGATCAAATTGCATAGGAGCTTGATTCTCAGGCTATACCCAAGACCTCTGGAATCAGAATCTCTGGGGTGGGGTCCAGAATCTTTTTAAATAAACTTTCCAGGTACTTCCTACATACATATGCTCAACCCCAAGACTGATTCTTCTCTAGGAGACTAGTTCTTCAACATGATCATTGTGAGTAAATGTTTTTCAGGACGAAATGTTTGGGAGATTGGCTCAATGAAGCTAAATAAGTTTCTGTCTTTGCAAGACTTTCAGAACTTGTGATGGCCTACAATGCACTATGAATCTTTAATAGAAGGATGATTTGTTTCTCCACAGAATATGTTCCCATCATGAATCACCTACTCTTCCCACAATTATTTTTTTATGACAAACAAGGTTTATTTCTTATGCATGCTTAATGCCCACTACAGGTATATCCTTTGTTTTTGTTTTTGAGATATAATTTACATGCCACAAAACTTACTCTTAAATTATACAATTCAGTGGTTTATAGTATACTCACACAGTTGTACAATTATCACCACTATCTAATTTTGGAGAACATTTCCATCATTCCTAAAAGAACCCCGTACCTATTAGCAGTCACTCCCAATTCCCTCATTTTCCCAGCACCTGGCAACCATTGATCTACGTTCAGTCTGTATAGATTTTCCCTATTCTGGACATTTCACATATATGGAATCATAAAATGTGTGGCCTTTTGCATCTGGCTTGTTTCATTTAGCACTATATTTTCAAGGTCCAATCACATTGTAACATTAACCAGAACTTCATTCTTTTGTATAGTTTTTGTATATACCATATTTTGCTGATCAATTCATGAATTGATAGACATTTGGGTTTTTCTACTTTTTTTGGCTAGTTTGAATAATGCTCCTATGAACACTTGTGTCCAAGTTATTGTGTTAACATGTTTCCAATTCTTTTGGTTATATATCAAGGAATAGAATTGCTGCATCAATTTGGTGACTTTAAGTTTAAGAGGAATTGCTAAATTATTTTCTATAGCACCATTTTACATTCCCACCAGCAATATATGAGGCTTTCAATTTTTCCATATCCTCACCAAAACATGTTATTATCTGTCTTTTTTATTATAGCCAACCTACCAGGTATGAAGTGGTATCTCATTTTGATTTTGATTACCATTTCACTGGCTGATAATATTAAGCATCTTTTCATGTATTTATTAGCAGTATCTCCACCTTTTTTAAAAAATTAAATATCAATGAATTAGTTGGTTTTTTAAAAAAATTCTGAATTGAAACTTCTGTTACCCTTGCAAGTCCCATGGGCCCCTGCAAATAGGCTGGCCAAATGACCATTTAAAAGGAAAATAGTTTGGGGGCACCTGGGTGGCTCACTAGGTTGAACATCTGACTTTGGCTCAGGTCGTGATCTCACAGTTTGTGGGCTCCATCCCTGCGTCAGGCTCTGTATTGACAGCTCAGAACCTACAGCCTGCTTCAGATTCTGTGTCTCCCTCTCTCTATTGCTCCCCCACTCGCACTTTGTCTCTCTCTCAAAAATAAATAAATATTTTTTAAAAAAGTATAATAGTTTTAAGTGCAGTCATGGCTGAAAAGCCCAAATTATGAGTTAAACTGCTCAAGTCAATTTTGATGTCTTCTACACAACTTCCCAAGCTGAATCTGGTCTCCATGGCTCCTAACATGATATGCATATATATAGTTAGAAAATGAATAAATGCTAAGATTATCTGAATAGTCTTTCTGTAACGTGCACGAAGAAAGTCAGCTGAGTGATATACCTCTGTGACTTCATTTTGCAGGCCTCATCAGGAACTGTGACTATGCCTTGAAATGTCAACCCAGAGTTTAGAAGAACCTTTCACATAGACTCCTCCCCTCCAACCTGCAGTACGGCCAATGTCCCTTAGACCTTCCTCCTTTTACCATACAGCGCGCGCGCACACACACACACGGCAATTAATAAGCAGTACTGTCTCGGCAATTGGCAGCTTATGTCTCATATTTGAAATATGCTCTTTTTAAAAATAGCATCCACCTTTACACAAGAGAAGCCTGAAATTAATAAAAAATAAATGATAGTTATTGAATCTTGGAAGTGGATTCCCTTTTACAGTTTGTCTCTTCTCTCGCTGTCCTGTCAGATGTGCCATAAATGAGAAGGCAAGTCAAGAGAGAAATACATTTGTACAACATAAATATGTGTGTGTGTGTGTGTGTGTGTGTGTGTGTCTGTGCACACACACATCTCAGCATCTCAAAGTGATAAAGTAACAGAAATTCTCTGGGTATCTACCCTAAAATGTTAACTGACTTTATGGCTTATTAACTTTTAATTGGGTCCCAGGCTCATTACAAATAACAATATAGAAACCAGCAATTGAGTGTTTACTATGTACCAAGCAGTATACCAAACTTTTTTTTATATTAAGTAATTAATTCTTACAAAGACTCTGTGAAATAGGGGCGCCTGGGTGGCTCAGTCGGTTGGACGTTTGACTTTGGCTCAGGTCATGATCTCACGGTTTGTGGGTTCGAGCCTCTCATCGGACTCTGTGCTGACAGCTCAGAGCCTGGAGCCTGCTTCAGATTCTGTGTCTCCCTCTCTCTCTGATCCTCCCTTGCTCATGCTGTCTTTCTCTCTCAGAATTAAGTAAAACATTTTTTAAAAAAGAAAAAATTTAAAAAAAAGACTCTGTGAAATAAATATTATCCCTCTCTTAAAGTACAGGAACCTGAAACATAGCAGTTTAAAAACCTGATCTGGGTCACACAGGAGTCTGGGCCTGGAAACTACTGACCCCAAAGCCCATGACTGTTTTTAAGTTCTCAAAGTGTAATCCCTGCCAGCCCCACCAGTATCACCTGGAAGTTTGTTAGAAATGCAAATTATTGGGGCATCTGGATGGTGTCAGTCCCTTAAATGTTCCACTTCAGCTCAGGTCATGATCTCTGGAGTTTGAGCCCTGCAGAGCAGAGCCTACTTCGGATCCTCTGTACCCTTCTCTCTTTGTACCTCCCCGGCTTACTCTCTCTCTCTCTTTCAAAAATAAATAAACATTTTTTTTAAAAAAAGAAAGAAATGAAGGCTTCCAATTGGAGATTCTAATTGGGGTGGGGGTGGGGCACAATCTCAACAAGCCCTATAGGTGATTCTGATACATGCTAACATTTGAAAACATAATGCCTACCTTTGCTCTATCATTCACGAACCTCCTCTGCAAAGAAAGATAAAGAGAATGCTTATCTGAAAAGTAAATTTATATCCTCAAGGAACAGAGAAATGGGTGTTATATCTAAGAACAGTAAGGCAAAACTAAATTTGGGTCTATATTCTAATTTCAGCTACACCACTCACCTGCTGTAAGATCATAGGTCAATTAGCTTTCCCTGCTTGTTCTCTTATTTTTTAAAATAAAGGATTTTTTTTAAAGGGAATTTAACTAGACCTCAGTACTCTTTAAGCTCTTAAATTCTATTACTACTTTTTTCTTTTGGTTACAGATCTTTTTCTGTTACATTATCAGAAATGCGAATAAAATTGCTTGCACTCACACAAATTGTATGAAATGATTAAGTTACATGATTTATAAATCCCTTTAAATTAAATATTGCTTATTCAGCCCATTTCAAATTATACTGGTAGAGCAAGTAGAAGATCTGGGTGCTAGGATACAGAGAAAGCAAAAATCAACTACCAAAGAAACTTCCTATCTACATATAATAAAAATGAGGTAAAGCCAGAAACATTTCTCTCTTTGGATACAGAGGGCCCTCTGACCAAACTTATACCTTGCTTCTGAAGGAGAAAGTTCCTCTTTGATTTCAGGTTTAGCTATTGCCAGACTTGTATTTCACTCAACCTGGATTTATTTTTACTTTTGCAGGAAAGAGATAATGAATTGTGACTGTCATTTCAAAACCAAAAGCAGTTTTACTTTTTGATAACTTTAGAGGACAAAAGACTGAGAGTTTAAGGAGAAGCTTGTTTGTTTTCAAATCAAATACAACAGAACTGATTAAAAATGAATACAACCAGATGTAAAAAGACACATACTAAATTATTCTATTTATATCTAATAAGTAGAATAGATCTAATATCCAGAATAAGCAAATCCTTAGAGAAAGAAAGTAGATTAATGGTGCTTAGGACTATCGGTGGGCAGAGGCGGGAACGAGAAATGACCACTAATGGGTATGGGGTTCCTTTTGGGGGTAATATAAATGTTCTAAAATTAGACAATAATGATGGCTGTAGAACGTTGTGAATATACTAAAAATTGTACACTTTTTAAAAAGTGTGCATGAATCAATTTTCAATTTTTAAAACAGTCATGAGAAATAGAGCAAAAAATCTAAGACTATGAGAATGTAAACATAAGAAAAATAACAAGTACAATTTACAAACCATCATTAACTTGTAGAAGTATAGAAGTATAAACTAGCCATTCACTTTTTTTTTTAATTTTTAGTTTATTTTTGAGAGAGAGAGAGAGAACATGAGTGGGGGAAGAGCAGAGAAAGAGGGAGACACAGAATCTGAAGCAGGCTCCAGGCTCCAAGCTGTCAGCACAGAGCCCGATGCGGGGCTTGAACCCATAAACTGTGAGATCATGACCTGAACCGAAGTCAGACGCTTAACCGACTGAGCTACCCAGGTGCTCCTAGCCATTCACTTTTTATAATAATCCAATTTTTATATTCTTAGTGATTTTTGTCTGCTTAAACTATCATTACTAGAATGTAAGTAAAAATCTTGCAGCATGCTTTTGGACTTATCTGTTTTCCTAATAAATCTGTCCATTTATTTAAATATTTTGAGGCTATGAGGCTATGTTATTGAATGTACACAAATTGAAGATTTTCTAACTTTCTGGTAGATTTAATCTTTTATCACATTTGAGTAACCTTTATACCCCAATTTGCCTTAAGGTCTATTTTATTTGGTAGTAATATAGCTAAACTAGTTTTCTTTTGATTAGTGTATATAGACACACACATATACACACATACACACATACACACACTTTTTAATCCAGCCTAATGATCTCTATCTTCTAATGGAGTATTTTCTCTGTTTATATTTAATCAAATTACTGATAATGTATTTAATCAATTAAAAAAAATTTTTTTTTAATGTTTTATTTATTTCTAGGAGAGAGAGAGAGAGAGAGAGAGACAGCGTGAGCAGGGGAGGGTCAGAGAGAGAAGGAGTCACAGACTCTGAAACAGGCAAACAGGCTCCAGGCTCTGAGCTGGCAGTCAGCACAGAGGCTGACGCGGGGCTCGAACCCACGAACCGCAAGATCATGACCTGAGCGAAAGTCGGACGCCCAACCAACTAAGCCACCCAGGCGCGCCGTATTTAATCAATTTCAAAATGCACAATTTCCTGAGTTTAACATCTCAGAAATCAGTGTTTTCAGTTAATGAAATATTAAAATCATGATTCACTACACGGCAATAGCAACATAATCTCTACTGTCTGCACATGAACCTCATCATAGCTATTCTTACTCCATTTCTATAGATTGAGTTTTTGCATTGTTGGTACCTCACCAATGGTGAGCTTAATCACCATTTTAAATGTAATTTTTAAAAAATCACCATTTAAATCACTATTTCCTTCAAAAAGGATTAAAGTACGATTTGGCATTGTTATTTTGGGATGCCTGGGTGGCTCAGTCAGTTAAGCGGCTGTCTTCAGCTTAGGTCATGATCTCCTAGTTCATTAGTTCAAGCCCCACGTTGGGCTCTGTGCTGACAGCTCAGAGCCTGGAGCCTGCCTCAGATTCTGTGTCTCCCTCTATCTCTGTTCTTCCCCTGCTCATGCTCTGTCTCTCTCTCAAAAATAAAGATTTTTAAAAAATTAAAAAAATTTTTTAAAATAGAAAACACTTTTCTCCCTTTAACAGTTTCTAATCTTTTAGTATTTATTCCAGAAGTAATTAGGACAATTAACTTACTAATGTCCTAACTTAGTAAAACATTCATCTCTTTAAAAAAATTTTTTTTTAATTCCAGTGTAAGTAATATACCATGTTTTATTAGTTTTGGGAGTACAATGTATTGATTCAACAATTGTATGCATTACTCAGTGCTCATCCTGATAAGTGTACTCTTAATCCTCTTACTTATTTCACTCATCCCCGCACCTACCTCCCCTCTGGTAACCACCAAGTTTGTCTTCTACACTTAAGAGTCTGTTCTTTTGTTTGTCTTTTTTTTTTTCTGTTAAAACATTTACTTCTTAATAAGTCCTCAAGAATGTCAACTGTTATCATAACAAAAGAAATGGAAAATGTTCTAGCACCTTAGGTAGAAAAGTAATGACACGAAAATTTCTTTAAATAGCAAGATAATGTCAAGTATGTCAGATAGAGACTTACAGATTTCATAAACTCAATAATGTGCAAATGCCCATACAAAATAAGGAGAGACGAAGTATAAGGAGAGGCAAAGGGAAGATGGAGAAACTAATCTACTTTTCTTCCAATATCTTGGTAGTAAGAATGGACTCCTTTCCTTAATCACCCTCTTCTTCCATAAGAAGAAAAGATATCTAAAGAAGAGACCTGGGCAGAACTCTACTGAAACAGTAGACTGATCAAACCAGAATATGCAGATAATTTGTGCTCTAATGTCAAATGATCTGAAATTCTAAATCAGTCCGTGGTCTCTATTCGGACTGCAATGGAAAGCATTGTGGCCAAGGGCATCAGAGTCTGGGGCAAAATTACAAAGTAAGCAGGGTTCTGAAACCTCTTCTGGTATTCAGTAGATAAAAAAAATAAATAATTTCCCTAAATTTCCAAGTCCTAAAAGGAAGCTTATCTCTATTCTCCTGTCTCCAATAAATCAAAATTCCCACTCACATACAGAGGCGGATTTTTTAACTATTAATTCATACCAGTAGTTATCCAGATTAAGTTTACTTGGTATGTGCATGTGTGCGTGTGTGTGTGTGTGTGTGTGTGAGAGAGAGAGAGAGAGAGAGAGAGGAAGTTTCCTGTTTGATTGCAGGGAGATATCCTGGAAATGGTTAAAAAGAATGGTCATGGGTATGAGGGGTGGAAAGTACAGAAAATAGAGTAGCTTGTTTCTCTTATAATAGGAATTTCTCCTCCACCTACCCTCTTCCTCCTTCATCTACCTTTTTCTCCCTCTCTCATTTCTCCTTCATCTACCTTTTTCTTCATCTACCTTTTTCATCCTTCATCTACCTTTCATCTACCTTTTTCTCCCTCTCACAACCCTCCACTTTTACTCTTCTTCCTTTTAAATTGTATTGAAGCATATTTTCTCTAATCTATATATATTAATTTAGCAACTATTTATTAAGTACTCACCATGTACCAGATATGCTAGACAACAAGGTAAAACAAGAAAGACATGGCCCCTACCCTCGTAGATCTTCAAATCTAGTGTAAAAGGTAGCCTATCAAATAAACAATTGCAATTTGAAAAAAAGTTGTTTATAAAACAATGCATAGCATGACCCTTCTTCTGTTAATTAAAACATCTTTAAAGGCACTAAAATAGTATTTATGGGGTGCCGGTGTTGCTTAGTTGGTTGAGCATCTGACTTTGGCTCAGGTCATGATCTCATGGTTCGTGCAGTTTGTGAATTCAAGCCCCATGTCAGGCTCTGTGCTGACAGCCTGGAAAGCCTGGAGCTTGCTTCGGATTCTGTGTCCCCCCCCCCCCGTCCCACCCCTACTTGCGCTCTGTCTCTGTCTTTCAAAAATGAATAAACATTAAAAAATAAAATAAAATAAACAAATACATAGTAGTTAGTAAATAGACGTTTTCAATCAAGTGATTTAAGTAGTTAGTAAATAGACGTTTTCAATCAAGTGATTTAAAATGCTCACTGTCTCTTAAAAACAAAACTAGGTCAAAAAATGGTATTGGGAAAACTGGTCAGCTACATGCAAAAGAATGAGACTGGACCACTTTCTTACCATGAAAATAAACTCAAAATGGATTGAAGACCTATATGTGAGACCTGAAATCATAAAATTCCTAGAAGAAAAAAAAGGCAGTAATCAGTTTCTATAACTTTGACATCAGTTATAGAAACGTTTTTCTACATATGTCTCCTCCAGCAAAGGAGACAAAAGCAAAATAAACTATTGGGACTAAACCAAAATAAAAAGCTTTCACAGAGGGAAGGAAACCATTAATAAAATAAAAGGACACCTGCTGGATGAGAAAAGATATTTGCAAATGATATATCCAGTAAGGAGTTAATATCCAAAATATATAAAAACTGACACAACTTGGGGCTTCTGGGTGGCTCAGTTGGATAAGCATCCAACTCTTGATTTCAGTTCAGGTCATGATCTCACAGCTGTGAGATCCACACTGAGCAAAGAGCCTGCTTAAGATTGTCTCTCTCCTCTCCCTCTGCCCCTCCCCAGCTTGAGCTCTCAATGAATAAATAGATAAATAAAAACTTATACAACTCAACACAAAAAGTAATAGTAATGATCCAAACAAAAAATGGGCAGAGGACCTCAACAGACATTTTTCCAAAGAAGACACAGAAATGGCCAACAGACACATGAAAAGAGGCTCAACACCACTGAACATCAGGGAAATGCAAATCAAAACAATTCATGAAATATTACCTCATACCTGTCAGAATGGCTAAAATCAAAAACACAACAAATAATAAATGTCAGCGAGGATGTGGGGAAAAAGGAACCCTCATTCACTGCTGGTGAGAATGCGAGCTGGTGCAGGCACTATGGGAAACAGTATGATGGCTCCTCATAAAGTTAAAAATACTCCTGAACCCAAGACTACACCGTATACACTGTATGTTAGCTAACTTGACAATAAATTATAAAAAAAAAAAAGCTCCTCCCCCACTCATACTCTGTCTCTGCCTTTTCTCTCTCTCTCAAAAATAAAGATTATAAAAATTAGAAAAAATAAAAATCTAGTTATTATAGGGGCGCCTGGGTGGCTTAGTCGGTTAAGCGTCCGACTTTCGCTTGGGTCATGATCTCGTGGTTCGTGGGTTCGAGCCCCGCGTCGGGCTCTGTGCTGACTGCCAGCTCAGAGCCTGGAGCCTGTTTCAGTCTGTGACTCCCTCTCTCTCTCTGACCCTCCCCTGCTCATGCTGTCTCTCTCTCTCTCCTAGAAATAAAAAAAAAAAAAAATCTAATTATTATAATTCTACTGCTGGCTATTTACCCAAAGAATATAAAAACACTAATTTGAAAAGATATACTCTCCCTTATGTTCATTGCAGCATTATTTATAACAGCCAAGATATAGAAGCCAATCAAGTGTCCATCCATTGATTAATGATATATAGATACAGATATCTATCTATAGACAAATAATGCTGGAATATTAGTCAGCCATAAAAAGAATGAAATATTGTCATTTGAAACAACATGGATAGACCTAGAGGGTATAATGCTAGGAGAAATAAGTCAGAGAAAGACAAATATGTGATTTCACTCATATGCAGAATTTAAGAAACAAAACAAATGAACAAAGAAAAAAGAGACAAACAAAAAAAACCAGACTCTTCACTATAGAGAACAAACTGGTGGTTTCCAGCCAGGAGGTGGGTGGGAGGATAGAAATTAGGTTAAAGGGAGTAAGAGTACACGTATATCAATGATCACTGACTAATGCACAGAATTGCTGAATCATTATATTACATACCTGAAACTAATATAACTTTATGTTAATTGTACTTGAATTAAAAAATTAAAAAGGGAAAAATTGGTAGCTTTTATGCACATAAGTCCCTTGATTGTTTTGTTTATTGGGGTCAATTATTCTACAACAGAAAAAAAAAGGGAAACTGAACCATTACTAACAAAGGAATTACTGAACTTTGTGCCTGTCTGTTTTTAGTTTTTGCTTTCTTAACTGACCACTTACCTTCAATCAAATAAGGAATTTTTATCTCTTTTTACCGATCTGGAAACCGAGATCCAGTGAGGCAAGATGACTTGGACAGTATCAAATTAGTGAAGAGATGGCTTTTGGCTCCTAAGTCAATGCTTTTCACTAAAAATTGACTCAACAGGTTCTAAATGTAAAAAAAACAAAAAGAAAAGAAAGAAAGAAAACCAGATTATATATTTAACATAACTTTAGCCTTATTACAGTGGTAATGGCATATGATCGTATATATTTGTCACATCTTGTGAAAAGAAAAAGTACTAAAATTTTATGATGTGGCAGGAGACCAAATTATATCATAATCCAGTGGGGAGGGGAAGAGATATATTAAATAAATAGAATCAAGGACCACAAAAACAAAGATATTGATGTATTATACCAAGGCCTTTTTGTATTGCTTCCCTTGTTAATATGAATTCAGACTAAAAGCCTATTTTTCCTCAGCAATGATACTTCACCTCATAGGGTCAGTTTTCCCATTAAATCCTTAACTGAATTTTTTCTTAAAATCCTTAACTAGAATCTTTCTTTTTGCTTACCATCACTTTAAAAACAATGTTGGTCCTGGTCTCAGTCACAGAGATCAGTAACAAAGCAAAATAACTTAAATTTTCTTTTTTGAAACCCCACTACCTATAAAACACAGGGCAGCTGGCTCAGGTACAAACTCACTGGTGAACAAAATGAATGATTTCTAAACAGTCTATAAAGAAAGCAAGCCAATAAAATACCTTCAAATCTTAAGAACACATATATTTCTTTCTTTTTATGGTATAGCAACATAAAATTATCTAGGCATGAGAGTGATCATATGCATGTTAAATATTGGAAAGGCATATGACTTCTATTAACACGTATGTTCAAAAATAAACAAAAAACAGACTGAATCTTTACCACTCCCATTTACCGGCAAGCTATTTGCTTCTCTGATTCTCAATTTTCCTACCTATAAACTGAACTAATACTTCTTCATAAGTTTTTCATTGGATGAAAATAAGAAAGAATACAAGGTAATTAGCACAATGCATGGCAATAGTAAATGCTCGATAAATATTAACATCCTTTGTGTCTTGAAAATGAAACAGCTATATAATATGATGAAAATCTGTTCTGTAAACACCCAAATTTATAGAACTTAAAAAGCAATAAACCAGTTTGACATACAACTTTAAGTGTCATTTTTGGAAAGGCCGCATTAGAACTCTCCTCTGAGCATTACCATAGCCAAAGTCCTGAAACGGCTGTGACAGGCCAATGAAAAGAACACATCCAACAAAAGAGGAATACAATCTCTTACTCCCTGGGATTAAAACAAGAGTCCCAGGTTTCTTTTTCTAAGGCACTGCCCTTAGCCAGGAAACCATTGTTACTTCCTATCAATATCATAATTCTAACAGTGAAAAAGAATGAGGTAGAGAAAAATAAATGGCTTCTGAGAATTTCTCAATGGCAGCAGTGATGAGGGAGACCAGTACCATGGTACTCACCTGCATTTTTCCCTTAAAAAAATGAGAGTCAGCAGGAAAGCAAGATTCAAAATAACGTATGGGATGCATGACCAATTGAGCTGGACTCCAACCCTTTCTTGTATCAAAACAGTAGTACAGGGGCGCCTGGGTGGCTCAGTCAGTTAAGCATCTGACTTCAGCTTAGGTCAAGGTCTTGCCCTTCCTGAGTTTGAGCCATGCATCAGGTTTTGTGCTGAAAGCTCAGAGCCTGGATGGAGCCTGCTTCCGGTTCTGTGTCTCTCTTTCTCTCTGCCCCTCCCTTGCTTGCACTCTGTCTCTGTCTCTCAAAAATGAATAAATATTAAAAAAAAAAAAAGACATTAGTATAGATATTGGGGCACCTGGCTGGCTAAGCCAGTGGAGTATATAACTCTAGATCTTGGGGTCATGAGTTCGAGCCCTATGCTGGGCATAGAGATTACTTAATGGCTCAGTCCATTAAGCATCCAACTTTAGCTCAAGTCATGATCTCATGGTTTGTGAGTTCAAGCCCCACTTTGGGTAAGCTCAGCCCTACCTCAGGTAAGTCAAGTAAGCTGGAGCCCTGCTTTGGGCTCCAGGCTGACGAGTGCAGAGCCTGCATGAGATCCTCCCCTTCGCTCTCTCTCTGCCCCTTGCTGTCTCGCACTCTCTTTCTCAAAAATAAATTTATAAACTTTTTTTAAAATGGGGGGTAGTGCGCCTGAGTGGCTCAAGCGGTTAAGAGATGGGCTCTTAGTTTTGGCTCAGGTCATGATCTCAGGGTTCATGAGTTTGAGCCCCATGTCTGGCTGAGCGCTGACGCTGCGGAGTCGGCTTGGGATTCTTTCTTCCTCTCCCTTGGCCCCTCCTCTCTTGTGTTTGTGTATGTGTGTGTTTGTGTGTGTGTGTGTGTGCGTGCACATGCACGCGTGGGCATGTTCTCTCTCTCTCAAAATAAATAAATAAATACTTTTAAAAAATTTTTTAATGAGAGTCAACAGGAAAGTAAGATTCAAAATAAAGTATCAGATGTATGACCAGCTGAGCTGGACTCCAATCTTTCCATGTATAAAGACATTAATATAATGGGGTGCCTGGGTGGCTCAGCTGGTTAAGCATCCAACTTCGGCTCAGATCATGATCTCATGGTTTGTGGGTTCAAGCCCTGCAAGGGGCTCTGTGCTGAGGGGCTCTGTGCTGACAGGTACCCAATACTTAAAAGGGTGTTTCCCTCAGTCATCGTAAGGGCCCTTAGAAGCTTGAAAACAATTTAAATATTATTCTAAATAATATAATTAGTTTGATATGTCTATAGAGATACACACTAAAGCTCGGAGCCTGCTTCAGATTCTGTATCTCCCTCTCTCTCTGACCCTCCCCTGCTCACGCTGTCTCTCTCTCTCTCTCTCAGAAATAAATAAAAACATTTAAAAAGTTAAAAAAAAAAGACATTAGTATAACTATTAATGTCCTGATGCTCCTATCTGTGGAAAAGGACACTAACCAAGGAAACCATTATACTGCCTCTTTTTTAATCTTTTTTTTTTTTTTTAATGTTTTATCCATTTCTAGGAGAGAGAGACAGCGTGAGCAGGGGAGGGCCAGAGAGAGAGGGAGTCACAGACTGAAACAGGCTCCAGGCTCCGAGCTGGCAGTCAGCACAGAGCCCGACGCGGGGCTCGAACCCACAAACCGCGAGATCATGACCCAAGCGAAAGTCGGAAAGTCGGACGCTTAACCGACTAAGCCACCCAGGCGCCCCTGCCTCTTTTTTAATCTTAATTGGTCACAGTATCCTTGATAATAGGCCTACTTAGTGAAAGTAGATACTGTTTCTCATCTGTATCACTCAATAAACAAATTTATTAAAATTACAATGTCTCCATTATTCATATATACTGTACTTCAGATAACTAACATACAATATGCCAAAAAACTCTGCCAAATTAAATGATTTTTTTTTAATTTTTAAAAAACTCTGCCAAAAATAAAAGCATGCAATGGCTATCTCAATTTCCGTTGCTTTAAAATTTTTATTTTTTATTTTTTTTTAAATATTTTATTTATTTCTAGGAGAGAGAGAGAGACAGCGTGAGCAGGGGAGGGTCAGAGAGAGAGGGAGTCACAGACTGAAACAGGCTCCAGGCTCTGAGCTGGCAGTCAGCACAGAGCCCGACGAGGGCCCGAACCCACGAACTGCGAGATCATGACCTAAGCGAAAGTTGGACGCTTAACTGACTAAGCCACCCAGGCGCCCCCGTTGCTTTAAAATTTTTAAATCAGAGAATACTGGGACCGGAAATGATCTCAGATATGGTTTGGTTCAGAGCCAACTTTTATAAAAGGTTATAAAGCATAAGGAAGCTAACTGACCTGGCCAAAATGATGTGACAGAGCCAGGATTGGAATCTGGCCATCAAATTCTAATCAAGCGCAACTTTCAGTGTTTCATGTTTTTTTTTTAAATTGTTTTAACTTTGCATTGAAAATCAATAAATGAATGAGGTTTTTCCTTAAATAAATTATTTAAAATTGTTAGGAGCCTGTTTAAAGTCTACAAACTAATTACACATATCAAACATAAAAATAACAAATTTCCCTCTTCTAGACTTTCAGTTATTTAGAAAAAGTTTATCATCTATCATACCAAATACAGTCAACTCAATTACTTCAAAGACTATTTCAAGGATTATCTTCAATACATTTTAAAATTCTACACTTTGATTCCTCCAGGTACCCAATACTTAAAAGGGTGTTTCCCTCAGTCATCGTAAGGGCCCTTAGAAACTTGAAAACAATTTAAATATTATTCTAAATAATATAATTAGTTTGATATGTCTATAGAGATACACACTAAAACAAAAAGAGAGTGGTATTCATCATGCTGATAGTCTATATTAGTGACAATGATCAATAGCTAGTGTTTTGAAAGGTACCTTCATTGCTTTTGTTGTGCATTTCCTTTTAACTGGTATTTACAGAGCACAAATCAACTTGACAAAAAGCATGCTGAATGAAGTATACAAAATGTGGGATACCAACAGTCAGTACCTCCAGAGAGCAGAGTAAGGTAAATACACCAGGGACTCAGTCCTTGCGAGATGGGTAAATTAAGACAGCTGGAAGAGAACGGCATGAGAAACCACAGGAGACAGATATGAATTTTTCACTAGAAAGTTAGACTGGATCGTGGAGTTTTTGTTTTGTTTTGCTTTTTTTAATGTTTATGTTTTGAGAGAGAGAGAGAGAGACAACTCAAGCAGGGAAAGAACTGAGAGACAGGCAGACAGACAGAGGATCCGAAGCAGGCTTTACGCTGATCGAACTCACAAACCACGAGATCATGACCTTAGCGGAAGTCGGGTACTTAACGGACTGAGCCACCCAGGCACCCCTGGATCACGGAGAGTTTAAAGAAAAAGATGAGAAACAGAAGTTCTCACGTTCACCCCAATGACAAGAGTAATATTATTTGAGATTTCTAATTCAAAATTTCCATTTTTTAAAATTTTAGACCCTACTAACTGAGGAACATTTGTTGAGGCATTTGTTCAGCATTTGTTGAATTTGCTATCAAGTTTTATAAAACAAGAACTCACACTCAACTTTCATCGGGATGAATCCTGAGGTAATTTCCATGAGGGACAAGCTGCAAGAATCTCAATATTGCCTGACTCTAATTATTCAACAGAATTGACCAGGAAAGTCCTTAAGAATTAAAAAATTTAAACAGATCATAAAAGAAGCTATAACTTATAGGATCCAAATCTACCATACCACTAGTCATTCTGCTTTTAACAAATTCCTTACAGTAACTGTCTCATCAATTCTTTCAGTTCTTATAGGGGAAGTCCAGAATCTCCTTCAAACAGAACTGTCAGAAATACTTGCCTATCAAATCCAAATCTATTAGCCATACTACTTTTAACAAATTCCATAAAGCAATTGTCTAGGCAATTTTTTGCAATTCTTTAGAGAAAGTCCAGAATCTCCTTCAGACAAAATTGACTACCAGAAACACGTGCATTTAACCTCCCCCTTTCACCCTCCCTCCCTTTTTTTAACCAAGATAATAGTAGGTGGTTTGATATTCATTCATATTCATCCACAGACTTAATAGCCTTAATAAAAGGCTTTGATGGGAGCACTTATTCAATTGTGTAAATGTATATTATCCAATTTAGGAGTTTAGTGGACACTCTGAAAATCTCAAGGTTCTCCCAGAAATCAGAATAACAGTTCAAAGGTTCATATTCATATTTTCTCACTCCCTCTCTCTCTCTGTCTCCATATTATAAAATATCTGGATATTGTAAAATAACTGCCAACCAAGACCATTTGCCACCACAAACCACAGCAATAACTCCATTTGCTTGCTGAGTTACCATTTAGGAAACGCAACAAGGAAGTACCTTTTCAGAAACCGAAAAAGCTCATTTCACACCAAAGACTTGTCACATAAGAGAAAACAATACCACAACTGACTTGAACTTTCTCTCCTAAGTGTCAAGGGTTGCCTGCTTAACAGGCCGGCAGAACAGCAGAATTCTCCGGCCTAGTTTTGCTCGACCGCGTGGGGAATGATGAGCACAAGCAAGGAACTGATGGGTACACACCTCGCCCCTTACCAGCGGGCACCTCCCTCGCCCATCAACCTGCCAAGGTGGAGTCGACCCTGTCTGAATCTCGGTCCAGCACTCACCCACGCCTGCACCCCGCCAAGAGCCTGCCACCCTCATTTACCCCCAAAGAAAGCTTGGGTGCCCTGCAGCTAGTGGAGTGGAGAAAGGGACCCTACGCCTCAGGATGCAACTCGAAGGGCCCCTCCACCCTTGCCCGCCCACTGTGCGGCTCCANTGCGAATCTGCACCCACCTCGGGCCACCGGCCTTACCTAGCCGGATCTCAGCGTGCAAGGCTCCGCCTGCTGAATGCACGCAGTGCACAAACCTGTCTCTCCAGCCCCCCGCCGGTGATTTCGCTCAGTACCTCTCTGACCGCGCGCTCCCGCCTCCTCGCTGCCTTGGCGACAACCCCCGCCCCCTCCCGGCAGCCACTGATTGGTCCGAATGGGATCGCGGAAGTTGCCGATTGGCGGGGGTGGAGACGAAGCCGCGCCCCCTGGCTGAGAGGCGGGCGGCGTGGAGCAAGAAAGCGGACGAGCCTGGGGGAGCCTCAGCCAAGAGGGACGTGGCGCTCTACGACGCGGGCGGGGAAGCCGCGCCCCTTCCTTCTCTGGCTTTCAAGGAGAGGCCAGCGAAGCAGGATTTGGGCGGGTGAGGTGTTGTCCCGGGATCGGGACAAAGCCCCAGGGATCGCCTGCCCTTTGGCTACCGGCCTGCGTGGGCAGCGTCCAGACGGGTCAGAGATAGGCTGCCAGGCCCATTTGCGCCTGCAGGCCTCGCTCGGGGCTAACACCCTCGGCCTCCTCCCTGGCGGGAATCTGTCTCGCATCTGCAACCTCACCCACCCGGGTTATTCAGGGCTCTCTGCCACTGAGCTTCACTGCTTCTTACTACCCCTTTCACACCCTTCTGTGCACACATCTCTTTCCTCTGTACTCGCAGAGACCGAGGCACTACTCCACCCTCCCTCACTTTAATGATGGGAAAACTGAGGCTCCAAGATATACGTGGTTCGTGTTTCCAGGGTAACAGAAACTTTTGGAGCCTCGAGGTTAAGCGTGAATCTGCCAAATAATAGTTCCGCTCTGAGTCTTAAGTTTTCTAGCTTGCAAAAAATAGTATCTACCTCAGTTATTAGTGAACATTAGATGAGTATAACATTCCAGAAAACCGGTACAGAATCTGCTGTTAATAATGGTCGCTTCTTTTTATCAGGAAGTAATGGAAAGTAGTAACTAACTGCACCAATTTGGAGCCAGACTGCCTGGCTTCTGGTTGCAAACCCGAATTCAGTTTATCATAGGCATTCCAAGTTACTTATGTGGCTTTGTGCCTCAGTTTCCTTGTCTGTAAAATGAGAATAATAATAGTACCCTCCTTAGAGAGTAACAGGTTAGTAGAAGAGTGACTGGCACATAGTAAGTGGTCAATAAATGTTAGCCATTCTCACCTTAGTGGCTTAGCTAGGACTATAATTCAAGTGTTTGGTTTCTAAAACCAGCTAACTTTGCTCTTACACACTTCCCATCAACATACTTCGAACAGTGCTTCAAATCTTTTCAAGTTTCAGTTAGAAACATTTGCTGTTTTCTTTAAATCAAAATCTTAAACTTTTTCCCCTTTCCTTATCAAAGGCTTAGAATGTTGTGACTCTGCCTCTAATGGAGGTTTAGTAACGGGTAAATGTAAGGAAAATAATCATGTTCTGTTCCAATGGGTAGATTGAAAAGCAAAAGCACTAGAGTAAGAAAGGATATTCAAGAGGTTATGGTGTAGGAGCACTGCATTTCAATTTGAAAAACATGGGAAATATTGTGTATTGGTTACGTATCATTAGTAATCAATATTAGTGTCAGGAAACAATACCACATCCCAACACTGGAAAATACTAAACTGTAAACACATTAAAGGCAGGAACTATTTTCCACATTTTTATTAACCATTATCTACCACAGGGCCAAATACATCCAGACACTGAGAAATCCAGACACTGAGAGTTGAGATAGACTCTTTAAGGGGAGACCCAGAAAGATTTGGTAATAATCTGTCTAGATTATTTATAGTAATCCAATGGAGATGAATAATGGAAAATAAGAAAATTGGATCGGCCCAGCAATAAAAGGAAAGTAAAAAAGGATAATTTACACAAGTTTGGTGACTGAGATGCCAGCATTATTCTCAGCAACATTCTGGCATGAACAAAAAGAGAAGACAAGGAACATAGGGTAAACAAGGATTAAACAGCAAGATCCAGGATTAGGAGAAATTGCTGAGGAAAATATTTCAGAATGTCATGTGCATATAAAGCAGGCAACAGTATCTCTTATACTAATAAATATTGTTTTGTGGTAGAGAAAAATAGAAATGTTGATAATGAGCCCTGAAAACATTCCATATTGTGGGACTAATAAGGAAATGTTACTTTACTTACTAGGTAACTCAAAACTTAGGGGCTTTGCTCTGATAGAAAATCTCCTAATGGGGAGGAGGACTGGAGAACATACTATTATTATATTGTGCAAGGGAGGGGGGAAAACACAAGGTTTTGGAGTCAGAACTGGATCCCAGTCCTGTCTAGATTAAAAACCCAGCTCTACCTTTATTAATTGAATTTCCTCTGGCAAATTATTTAACCTCTCTCCATAGCATAGTTTCCCCATATCTAACATGGAGGCAATAAGGGGTGCCTGGATGGATCAGTCGATTGAGCATCTGACTCTTGATTTTGACTCAGATCGTAATCCCAGGGTCGTGGGATCGAGCCCTGTGTTGGGCTCCACACAGCATGGAGCCTGCTTAAAATACCCTCTCTCCCAGGGCAGCTGGGTGCCTCAGTTGGTCAGGCATCTGACCTGGGCTCAGGTCACGATCAAGGATTCATGAGTTCAAGCCCCGGATCAGGTTCTCTGCTGTCAGCACAGAGCCTGCTCCAGATCCTCTGCACCCCCCACCCCCGCTCATGTTCGCACTCTCTCAAAAGTAAACATTAAAAAAAAGATACTCTCTCTCCCTCTGCCCCCTCCCCTACTCGAGCGCTCTCTCTCTCTCTCTCAAAAATAAAATAAAAACATGGAGGCAATAATAGTTTCCCCTCACAGGGTTCTGAAAATTAAATGAGGTTTTTTTTTTAATTTTTAAAAATGTTTTATTTATTTCTGAGAGAGAGAGACAGCGTGAGCAGGGGAGGGGCAGAGAGAGAAGGAGACGCAGAATCTGAAGCAGGCTCCAGGCTCTGAGCTAGTTGTCAGCACAGAGCCCTACGCGGGGCTCGAACCCACGAACCGTGAGATCATGACCTAAGCCAAAGTCAGACGCTTAACCGACTGAGCCACCCAGGCACCCTGAGTTTATATTTGTGAAGCTGAGAAGTGCTTGGCATATAGTAACTGCTATTTTAATGTTTGATAAAATCTTGGTTTCAGTTTCTACATCTGTATCCTGTGATCTTAATACTGGACGTACTGTAAGGATTCAAATGATGTATATAAAGTGTTAGAGAGGAGATGCTCAATAGATATTATTTCTCTTCCCCTCCCCAACCCCCAACCCCTAGCCTGTTAGTTTGAATCCCTCTCTGATTATCACTGCCACTGCCATCAAGGGGCTATTGCTCAACCTCATCCATGCAAGGATAAAATATCTTCTCTTGATTTCCCTCGGCTCAGATGAGAAGCTCAGAATGAATTTACTGGAGGTCAGGAGAAAACAAAAGGGAACAATACAGAGAACCAGCTGATGAGAAGCCTGGCCCATAGTACAACACTTGGTATTTCCAACAAGGGGGGAAATGGTGTTAAGGAGATTCTGGATTCCTAATACTTCAATTCTTGCACTTATCACTTCTAGGATCCCACAGAACATCAACTGGCCAAGCTCTTCATTGTGCTCAGAAGAGGACAGAGGGAGGCAGGAGTACTGAGAAGAGACAGTAAGTAATCAGAAACAAGAAAACTCAATAGTAGACTCTACGTGGGAGCGAAGACTTCTCATTTTTATTAAGGTCTAGAACAGGGATCAGCACTGTGACCCAAACATGGCCCTTGGACCAAATCAAACAATTGCCTGTTTTTGTGAATAGTTTTCTTGGAACACAGCCATACTCCACAGTCACACTCATTTGTATATGTATTATCTCTGGTTGCTGTTGTACTGCAATGACAGGGTTGAGTGGTTGTAACAGATCTTTTGGCCCTCAAAACTAAAAATATTTATTACATAGCTCTTTATAGAAAAAAGAATTGCTAACACTTGATTTAGAAAATTCTGCCAGAATCACCTTTTCAATATCCTCAGTACAAAAATTTTCACCTTCATAAAATCCTCTAATCCATTGCTTCTAATGTGCATACAAATCACCTGGGGATCTTGCTAAAATGCAGCTTCTGATTCAGTAGATCTACAATGAGGTCTGAGATTCTGCATTTCAAACAAGGTCTAGGGGATACCACTTGTCTCTGGATCAACTTGACTTCATTAGAGTTTTTTTTCCTTTGTTTTTTTTTTTCCATTGAGATGTAACTGACAAATAACATTATATTAGTTTCACGTGTACAATATAATGTTTCAAAATTATATATTCAATATGTATATATTGTGAAATGATCACCACAATAAGTCTAGTTAACATCCATTACTATACATAGTTACAAAATATTTTCTTGTGATGAGACCTTTTAAGATTTACTCTTTCAGGGGCGCCTGGGTGGCTTAGTCGGTTAGGCGTCCGACTTTCGCTTAGGTCATGATCTCGCGGTTCGTGGGTTCGAGCCCCGCGTCGGGCTCTGTGCTGACTGCCAACTCAGAGCCTGGAGCCTGTTTCAATCTGTGACTCCCTCTCTCTCTGACCCTCCCCTGCTCACGCTGTCTCTCTCTCTTTCTNCTATCTTTTCCCATTATGTTGGTTGCCTATTATTTTGTTGATTCTTTCCTTTGCAGTGCAGAAGCGTTTTATCTTGATTAGGTCCCAATAGTTCATTTTTGCTTTTGACTCCCTTGCCTTTGGAGATGTGTCAAGTAAGAAATTGCTATGGCTGAGGTCAAAGAGGTTGTTTCCTGCTTTCTTCTTTAGGGTTTTGATGGTTTCCTGTCTCACATTCAGGTCGTTCATCCACTTTGAGTCTATTTTTGTGTGTGGTGTAAGAAAGTGGTCTAGTTTCATTCTTCTGCATGTTGCTGTACAGTTCTCCCAGCACCATTTGTTAAAGAGGCTGTCTTTTTTCCATTGGATACTCTTCCGTGCTTTGTCAAAGATTAATTGACATACATTTGTGGGTCCAATTCTGGGTTCTCTGTTCTATTCCATTCCATTCCATTCCATTCCATTCTATTGTTCTGTTCTATTCTATTCTATTCCATTGGTCTATGTGTGCAATACAATACTATACTATAGTCACTGTGCTATACTTTACATCCCTAGGATTTATTTATTTTATAACTGCAAGTTTGTACCTTTTGACCTCCTTCACTTATTTCACCCACTCCCCACCCCCTGGATCTGGCAACCACAATCTGTTCTGTCTTTGAGTTCAGTTTTGTTTCCACATATAAGTGAGATCATATATTTGTCTTTCTCTATCTGACTTATTTCATTTAGCATAATGCCCTCAAGGTCCATCCATACTGTTGAAAATTGCAGGATTTTCTTATTTTTATGGCTAAATAATATTCCTTTGTATATCAATACCATAATCTCTTTATCCATTCATCCATTAGTGGGCACTTAGGTTGTTTCCATGTCTTGGCTACTGCAAATAATGCTGCAGTGAACTTGAAGATGCAGATATTTTTACAAGTTAGTGTTTTAATTTCTTTGGGATAAATACCCAGTGGTAGAATTGCTATTCTACAATAGTGTAGTACTATTTTTAATTTTTTAAGAAACCTCCATATAATTTCCCATGGTGGCTACACCAATTCACTCTCCTACCCACAGTGCACAGGGGTTTCCTTTTCTACACATCCTCTCCAATACTTGCTATTTCTTGTCTTTTTGATAATAGCTATTCTTTTTTTTTTTTTTTTTTTTTTTNAGAGAGAGAGGGAGACACAGAATCTGAAACATCCTCCAGGCTCTGAGCTGGCTGTCAGCACAGAGCCTGATGCAGGGCTTGAACCCACGAACCATGAGATCATGTCCTGAGCCGAAGTTGACGCTTAACCGACTGAGCCACCCAGGTGCCCCGATGATAATAGCTATTCTAACAGGTATGTCAGTGAGGTGATATTTCATTGTGGTTTTGATTTGCATGTCTCTGATGCTTAGTGATATTGAGCATCGTTTCATGTGTCTGTTGGCCATTGGATGTCTATTCAGATATGTTGCTAATTTTTAAATTGTATTTTTTTAAGTAATCTCTGTACCCAACATGGGGCTTGAACCCATAACCCTGAGATCAAGAGTTATCTATTGCCTGAGCCAGCCTGAGCCAGCCAGACACTCCATTTTTTTTTTTTTTTTGTATTGAGTTGTACGAGTTCTTTATTTGGTTTTTAACACCTTACCAGACATATGGTTTGCAAATGTTTTCTCCCATTCCATAGATTGCCTTTTCATTTTTCTGATGGGTTTCCTTTGCTGTGAAAAATTTTTTTATATGCTGTAGTACCATTTGTTAATTTTTGTGTTTCTTGCCTTTGCTTTTGGTGTCAGTTCTAAAGAGTCATCAACAAGACTGAATAGCTTACCACCAATGTTGAAGTTCTTCTAGGAGTTTTATGGTGTCAGGTTTATATTATGTGTTTAATCTATTTTGAACTGATTTTTATTTATGGTATAAGATAGTGGTCCAGTTTCATTCTTTGGCTTGTTGCTGTCTAGTTTCCCTAACACCATTTATTGAAGAATGTATCCTTTCCCATTGTGCATTCTTGGCTGCTTTGTCCATAATTAATTGACCATATATGCATGAGTTTATTTCTGGGTGTTCTGTTCCACTGAACTATTATGTCTGTTTTTATGCCAATACCATACTGTTTTGATTACTAGAGCTTTGTAATATAGTTTGAAATCAAAGGGTGTAAAGCCTCTGGCTTTGTTATTCTTTCTAAAATTGATTTGACTATTTGGAGTCTTTTATGGTTACATATTAATTTTAGGATTATTTATTCTGTAAAGGATTATTATTTCTGTTAAAAAAATACCACTTGAATTTTGATATGGATTATATTGAATCTATAGATTGCTTTGGGTAAGTATGGGCATTTTGACAATATTCTTCCAGTCCATGAGTATGGAATATCTTTTCATTTATATGTGTCTTCTTCAATTTCTTTCATGAGTTTCTTATATTTTTTAGTGTATATTTAACCAAGGGGAGGTATTTCATCTCCTTGGTTTTATTTATTTTCTAGGTATTTTATTCTTTTTGGTGCAACTATAAATGGGATTATTTTCATAATTTTTCTTTCCCATCAATGTTTATTATCAGTTCTCTCATTATTTCTTCCCTCATTATCTACCTTCATTTCTCTGGTTTGTCAGTAATATAGGTCCCTTATAAACATCAACTCCCTTGTATTTCCTTCCCTGTATTTCTCTCACTTGAACAAAAACCCAGCCCTGGATAAACCCAAAATATTCCTTTTCCTTGTCTCTAGCAATATAGTTCTATATTGCTGGGGAAATATCATTAGACCCATGTCTTTAAATTCATGGTCACCAACCTCGGACAGACTCTACCCACTGCCTACCAATCTTCCAGTGTTCCTCTAGCGTATTCTCTCTTACACACTTACAAAGGCCATTCCATGTTTCTTGCTGCTTAGACCTCCCATTTGACAGTCACACTCATTTTCACCTGACCTTAATGAAGTCAGCTTTGTTGAGAACCTCCTTGTACAAGTTAAGGAAATCTTGTTTTGAAGCTGGGTTTCTCAACAGCAGCATCACTGATACCTTGCATCAAATATGTTTTGTTGGGGGGATTGGACTGTGTGTTATAGATGTTACCAATATCCCTGGTATCTTCATTCTAGATGCCAATAAATACAATCCCTCAGTTGTGTCAACTAAAAATACCTTCAGACATTGCCAGATATCCATTAAAAGGCAAAGTCTCCCTAATTGAGAATCATTGGTTTAAAGCAACAGAAACCAATTCTACCTAACCTAAAGAAAAGGAGATTTATTGAGAGGATAATTGAGTAACTCATAGACAGACTAAGCAGGAAAACAATTCCAGGGGAAAGAGATCTTGAGTCTTCTTTCTAGAAAAAATAATAGGTTACCTCCTTATCTTTTTGGGTATTCCTAATTAAGTTTAAAGTTTTTAGCAGAAAGAATCTAAGTTCTGTTTAGATCATGTATTTATTCCTGTGGCTTAAGAATGGAGTCTGTAACCAGAATCAAGCTAGGAAGAGATATTCAGCAGTAAAAAAGGAATAGCTACCATACTTCCCTCATATTCTATATCTATATTCAGCTACAGTGACATAAAACCTGACTACAGATGCTTCAATGAATTGGAGTTTATTTTTCTGTGATAAAAATAAGTCTGGAGCGGGACACCTGGGTGGCTCAGTCCAGTTAAGCATCCAACTCTTGATTTTGACTCAGGTCATCATCTTGGTTCATGGAATTGAACCCCGCATTGAGCACAGGGTCTGCTTGGGATTGTCTCTCTCCCTCTTTCTCTCTGCCCCATCTCTGCTTGCATGCACTCACTCACACTCTCTCTCAAAATAAATAAATAAACTAAAAAAAAAACAACAACCCATAAGTCTGCAGGTAGATAGTGGTCAGCATTCCTTCAGCTGCTAAGCAGTGCCATGATAGTCTCTTTCCTTTTCTCAGCTCTGGCTTTTCATCTTCAGGTTTATTGAAGATTGAAAGATGGCTATTATACTTCCTGCATCATGAACTTGACCACATTCAAAAATAAGAAAAACATGAGGCACCTGGGTGACTCAGTTGGTTGAGCATCCGACTTCGGCTCAGGTCATGATCAGCTCAGGGCATGATCTTGTGATTCATGAGTTCAAGCCCTGCGTCAGGCTCTGTGCTGATAGCTCAGAGCCTGGAGCCTGCTTCGCATTCTGTGCCTCCCTCTCTCCCTGTCTCCTCCCAGCTCGTTCTCTCTCTCTCTCTGAAAAAAAAAAACAACAACTTTTTTTTTAAATAGGAAAAGCACAGGAGCTTGGGGAAGGCAGCAAAAGGTCCTTTTATGTGAGAAGTTCCTTCCCCTTTTCTTATCAAAGGACAAGCTTTCACTGAAGCCCCCTCAGCAAACAACTCTTAAATTCCATGGCCTAGAAATAGGTTGCATGTTCATTCTCTTAGCTGCAAGATATGATGGGAAGGCTAGTATCTGGCAAAGGGAAATGCAATTGTCATGACTGGCTGATACCAATCACTATTAATTCCCTGGGTCTGGGTCACTGGTGCCAAATTGTGGGCTCTATTAGCAAGAGAGGAGGGCCTGAGCTGTTAATTAGGCAACACTGTAGTATCTGCCACATTTTCCCCGCTATCAAATCCACAAACCTACATGATCCTGTAATCATTTCCTTTATTTCCTTCTGTAACAAGAAAAGGCAATCCCTTTATCTGTATTCTGAACCCATCCCCCTCACTCAGTTCTCAAGGACTTTACTTTTTTCACTTGGCTACCCTCTTTCTTTCCTGTTGCATCAATCTCCTCTACCTAGTGGATCACACTCTAGGCATACAAACATGATCGATGAGTGTTTTCCATATTCAAAAATCCCTTTTTTGTGGATAGAGAAAATGATGTGATAAAGCAAATATAGTAAAATTTTTATTATAGAATTTTGTGATATTTGCTGTGAAATTTGTTCCATTTTTCTGAATGTTTAGAACTTTCATAATAAAATATTTGAAGGGCACTCGGATGGCTTAGTTGGTTAAGCATCCAACTCTTGATCTCAGCTCCAGTCTTGATTTCAGGATTGTGAGTTTGAGCCCGATGTTGGACTCCTTGGGCATGGAGCATACTTAAAAATTCTATTTTAAGAATAGAATAGAATAGAATAGAATATTTGAAATAAAATCCTTACCTTGATTCCAAATCACCCTCTAACTTGTTTCTCTGGTTATTGTTTGTTCAAATTCCTTTAAAATTCCCTTTCTCTACTTGCTCCTTTCCCTTTTACTCTCAGCATATGCCAATCTGGCTTTCATCTTCTTGACTCCTCTGAGATTGCTCACCTTTGGATGGACAATTTTCTGTCCTCATCTTATTCAGAATTCTTTGCTGCTAACTTCTCTCTTCTTTAAACACTTTACACTCTTTGCATTTGATACCATTGTCTCCTAGTTTTCTTTCTACCTTTCTAAATATTCCTTTTCCACATTCCCTTTTTCCACATTTCCAGTCCCCTTTGCCACATTCTTCTCCATCATTCAGCTTCTAAAAGTCGGAATGTCTCAGGGGTTGGCTCTGGAGCCACTTCTGTGTCTTGAGCCAATTCTTCCACAAGGGTACTATTAGTGTTTTGTGTTGGGCACTTATCTTTCAGGATGTTTTACATTCCTAGACCCTACTCCCTTGTCCCTCTAGTCGATGTGACAACACAAATGGCCTCCAACAAGTCCCTAAAAAAATAATTCTTCTCAGGGTTAAAAACCATTTTGACTCTTACTGAGTGATCCCAGCCAGTCCATTACATTAAATATCATACTTGTGCTAATTCTCAAGTATCTCCCACCCAAACATCTCTTTCAAACTCTAGGCTGCCTCTGACTCTGTGCATGCTATTTCTATTTTAATAGCCTATTAGAGAAGCCCAATAAATATTTGATGAGTCAATGATATAATTAACTAATTCAGCCTCTTGTCTAAAACTAAGTTCTTTTAAAAAATGTTTTAATGTTTATTTTATTTTTGTGTAAGAGAGAAACAGAGCATGAGCAAGGGAGGGGCAGAGAGAGAAGGAGGCAGAGAATGTGAAGCAGGCTCTGAGATGTCAGCACAGAGCCCGACGTGGGGCTCGAAGTCACGAACCACGAGATCATGACCTGAGCCAAATTCAGACACTTAATTGACTGAGACACCCATCCACCCCTAAAACTAATTTCTTTTCTTTTTTTTTTTTAATGTTTTATTTATTTCTAGGAGAGAGAGAGAGACAGCGCGAGCAGGGGAGGGTCAGAGAGAGAGGGAGTCACAGACTGAAACAGGCTCCAGGCTCTGAGCTGGCAGTCAGCACAGAGCCTGACGCGGGGCTCGAACCCACGAACCGCGAGATCATGACCTAAGCGAAAGTCGGACGCTTAACCGACTAAGCCACCCAGGCGCCCCTAAAACTAATTTCTTGATCTTTTCCTACCTGTTGTTCCATGTGGGAGGCATGGAGATGTACTGCCAACATCCCCTTCAAGAAAGCACAGGCTGCCCAGCTCTGAGGAGAGTGGTTAGCTGACAGCCTTTAGCTCTTACTTGCTTCAGGGTCCACCTTAGCTTTAGAGCCAAAGTTACACCCTTCTTAGGATCTAACTGAAAGCATACTCTTCTTGGGGATCCTCTCAGCCAGTGAATGAGCCAGGTGGTAGTACAAGGGCCTAGTCCAATGAAGAACTCCACTAGCTCACAGTCTTTGCCCTGGAGCTCCCCTGTACGCTGGCAGGGACTGTCAGCTTTGCATCACTGTTGGTGACCTCCCGCTTCACAATTCTGCTTCTGCTTCTTTTCCTTTTAGTTGTATTACTCCCCAATAAACCTTTTACACCTGCTTCCCAGAGAACCTATTAAGTATTCTATCTTTCTCATTTTGGTAAATGGTATGCACCCAGTTGCTCAAGCCAAAACCCTGTGAGTCATCCCTGATTCTTAGTTTTCCTTCATACTTCCTAACTAATCCATCAACACATTCTGTTGATTCTGCCTCTAAGATACATGACAACTCATGTCTCTCTCCTCCTACCAACCCCGCCCAAGTAATCATTTCTCACTAGAATACTGCAAATAGCTTCAAACTAGTGTCCTGCCTCTACTTTGATCCTCTACAATCCATTCTCCACAGAGCAGTTGGAGGTGATCTTTAAAACATAGCCCTGCTCTACTTGAAAACAATGACTTCTGGGTGCCTGGGAGGCTCAGGTCATGATCTTGAGGTCTGTGGCTTTAGACCCCACATCCAGCTTTGTGCTGACAGCTCAGAGCATGGAGCCTGCTTCTAATTCTGTGTCTCCCTCTCTCTATCTCTCTGCCCCTCCCCTGCTCACACTCTGTCTCTCTCTCTCAAAGGTAAACATTAAAAAAAGTTTTTTTGAGATAAAAAAAATAGGGGCGACTGGGTGGCTCAGTCAGTTAAGCGTCCGACTTCGGCTCAGGTCATGATCTCACGGTTCGTGGGTTTAAGCCCGCATCAGGCTCTGTGCTGATAGCCAGCTCAGAGCCGGGAGCCTGTTTCAGATTCTGTTTCCCCCTCTCTGTCTGACCCTCCCCTGCTCACGCTGTATCTCTCTCTCTCTCTCCCTCTCTCTCAGAAATAAAATAAAACATTAAAAAAAAATTTAAAGATTTAAAAAAATACAAAGAAAATAATGGTTCCTTATCCAAAGTTCTTACCCTATTTATCAAGGCTCTTCATCATGTCTCCTATCTTTCTGTTCAGCCTCATTTCTCACTACCCTTCTTAGTTACTATACCCTAGCTGTGTTGGTTTCTTTATTCTTAGAAAAAAGCTAAGGCTTTTGCCCAAGCTGTACCCACTTCAGTAACCACTGTTTTCCCTACATTTTACATGGCTGGATCTTATTTATTAGAATTCAAGTGCCACTGGCTCAGAAAAACCAATTCTGACCACTCAATCTAAAGTAATTTTCCTCTCTTCCTCTCCATTATTCTCCCAAATAGTATATTGGTGTGTAGATGTATGCATATATATGTGAAATTTATTTACATATATAGATATTCATATATACACACTTCTTTTCTTAACTGTTTTTATCTGCCTCTCTTTCTCACTAGACCGTAAGATCCATGAAAGGATAGATCATATTTGGTCTATCATTATTTACCCAGAGCCTAGCATAGTGTCTGATGCATATAGTAGGCAATCAATACATATTTGCTGAGGGGCTCCCAGAGGGCTCATTTGATTAAGTGTCCAACTTTGTCTCAGGTCATAATCTTGTTGTTCCTGAGTTCAAGTCCCATGTCGGGCTCTGTACTGACAGCTCAGAGCCTAGACCCTGCTTCAGATTCTGTGTCTTCCTCTCTCTCTCTCTGCCCCTCCCTGGCTCGTGCTCTGTCTGTCTGTCTGCCTCTCTCTGTCTCTCCCTCAAAAATATATAAAAATTTTTAAAATTTTAAATAATACATATTGGTTGAATAGATGAAAGGAAAATCACCTAATTAGGTTAGGTCATTATGTTGTTAGGGATTTTTTATTCTCAGTATTTTGGCAGTTATTTGATTTTTATTTCTGTATTTTTTCCTTTAGAAACAGAATGGATATTGTATCCTCTGCCTACTGATCTTATAGTGACTAACATATAGGAGATAAATAACAGTAAGTCATAATATCTAGATCCATGTTATAATGACTAAATTAGCCTTCATACCCAAAAAGTTTTATAATATCCTTAAAACAATAATCCTACTCCCATTTAATCTTAAAAAAAAGAAAGAAAGAATAAACTAGAAACAAATTAATATAAAGGATCCTGAAGTATATGTTCCATGGATTATAAAAATTTAGTGAGAATAAAATTTAGTTGTCTACGGCCATAACACCCTGAATGCACCCGATCTCATCTGATCTCAGAAGCTAAGCAGGGTCAGGCCTGGTTAGTACTTGGATGGGAGAATAAAATTTAGTCATGATGTAGTAAGGAACATTATCAAATAAATATTGCGTGCTACACTGATAATTTTCTTTCCTTCCAGCAAAAAACCTTAAAAGGTGCAGCGACTATAGTAATATATATCTTATTCCTAATGTCTGGATTTTCATTTCATGAAAATGATAACCTCTCACTCCCCCTAAGAAATAGACAGTATATCCAGACAGCAGAATCTCTTTCAAGATCTTCCATAAAACTTCACTATGATAGAGGCATGTGGGTGGCTCAGTCAGTTAAGCGTCCGATTTCAGCTCAGGTCATGATCTCACAGTTGGGCTCTGTGCTGACAGCTAGCTCAGGGCCTGGAGCCTGTGTCAGATTCTGTGTCTCACTCTCTCTCTCTGACCTTCCCCAGCTCACGCAGTCTCTCTCTCTGTCTCTCAGAAATAAATAAAACATTTAAAAAAATTTTTTTAAACTTTATTATGATAAAAGTTAACCTGAAATACTTGGAAAACTGAGTTTATACTTTTGACTCACTTTAAAGAGATCTAAATCACAATTTTTAAGTATCCTTCTCTAACTTTGATGATTCTTTCAAAAATCTTTGTTAATGTAAACATTTTCCTTTTTTCTTTTTTCTTCTCTTTTCTTTCTCTTTTTTTTTTTTTCCAATAGAGAGAGAAAGAGTGAGAGGCTCTTAGGCAGGCTTCATGCCCAGTCCAGAGCTCAACATGGGGCTCAATTCCACGACCCTGGGATCAAGACCTGAGGCAAAATCAAGAGTCAGACGCTCAACTGACTGAGCCACCCAGGCATCCTATGTTAATGCAGACATTTTCTTATATGACATCATGAACTTTCCCAAACAACCTCATCCTTTTGCGATGCCATACAAATTGTTATCTTCCAACTCCCCATCACAAGTTGCAGTCCTGGGATGAGGTCACCATCATGTCATCATCATGACACAAGGGATGATACAAAGAAATATGCAAAGGATTGCAATGTTATGAAGGAATGAGTTGTCATTCCAAGGTGGTAGGACCATTCATATGTCATTAAGGGTATGGCTAGGCAAGAGTGGAAGGGAAGACTGTCAGCATAGTTCATAGTTCATGATCTCATAAGGAGAGGAGTAAACTTTGATGCTTCAAGGGTTGGGCACTCTGAAATCACTGGAAGGTGGTACAAAATAGTACTGCACAAGAGGAAGAGGGTTGAGTCCATATTTGGGAAATCAGTAATGTCAGATGGAGATGGAACAGTCCTTCATTCCTTCACGTATGATATCACAGAAAACTAGGAAAAGTTTAGACAAAGTCTCACAAACTGGTGCCCAGGAGTAGAATCAGGCCCATAGACATGTTTTGTTGGCCTGCTTAGTGGGCTGGGTTTTTTTTCCAATTAGTTGCCAAATTGGAAGTTTCCATAATAAAAATCAGAATTTTTGGCTTCTTGAAAATGTTGGAGTTGTGACAATGGTTAGTCTGCCTTCCTACATGGCAGCAGCTAGCTGGAGCAATATAACAGCTTCCTTCTTTGGGCAAAGCAGATACTTTTAGTTTACCCGTTCCCCACTTAGCCAGCTTTACTTATATTATCCACCTAGCACTTGTAAGCATTTAAGTTTGTGACACTGGTTTAGGGAATTCCAGATAACAAAAAGCTGAGTCAATGTTGAGGAAATATGTCATAGGATGAAAAGGTAACCTGTGATATAAAAAGGTATGCTTATCTTAGAAAACTCATTTTGACAAGGAGAGAAGGAGCAGAATATTTATATCCTGCCCTTTTAATCCCGAGAATATTCTTTCTGATCCTGCCACTCTGACCTCAGAGCATTTTGTCCATATTATGTATTTGAGAGCTTTGCAATTTATTCATTAATCAAGAAATTAAAGGGGTATCTGGGTGGCTTAGTCAGTTGAGCAGAGTCCAACTTTGGCTCAGGTCATTATCTCTCAGTTCATGGGTTTAAGCCCTGCATCGGACTCTGTGATGGCTCTTTTCTGGCCTGCTTGAGATTCTGTGTTCCCCTCTCTCTCTGTCCCTTCCCTGCTTGTGCTCTGTCTCTCTCTCAAAAATAAATAAAAAACAGTTAAAAAAGATATTAAACTGTAAGAGCAGAATTCAACTTATAAGATACTTTCTCCTAAAATTCATTAATATTGGCATAATTCTTATTATATGCCTGTTGTCAGATACATCTTTGGTGCCATCCTTGGGTCAGGCTTAGAATAAATCTCATTATCCTCAAGTAGTATAAACCTTTATTTCTTCCAAGGATAAGATATTCCATAACATCACCAATTATTTGTCCTTGGATCATCCTATTCTTCTTACTGCCTATATGCCCTGGTTCAGACTGCTTCTTTTCTTGGAACATCTTTCTCTCTCACTAAACTCCTACTCATTCTTCAAGGAGCAGTGGATAAATCATTTCCCCTAACCATGACCTCCTAGCGCAAGAAAAAACTCCATTAGGCTGTCATAGAATTTTGAAGATACCTTTATTAAAGAAGTTATACCTTTGTTATAGAACCAGAGTAGGCTTTTCTTTTAATGTGGTAACGTGTCAATCAAGACAGTGAGTTACTTGAAGGCAGTATTTTTGTGTCTCCAGGGCTTAGTAATCTAAAGGCATTTATTTAATAAATATTTGTTGAATGAATGGTCCTAGGGAGATATAAAAATCTACTAGGTCAAAAGGTTATGGGTGGGGCTCTGATGGGACTTGCTATTCTGTAATAAAAAGTTTCCATATGATGTCATGAGAAAATTCTGAGAGAACTTATCTGATGACACTAGTTGGGAAGTGTTGACTACACAGGAGGAGGAGCTAGACTGTGCATTTTGGTGACGAGGGTGATGCAAGCCTCTCAGGAATGCTCCCATGCCCAGAGAAGTATTAATACCTACCACAGGGCCTAGAAGGTAGGAAGCCTACAATAAACACTTGTTGAATAAATTAATGAAGGAATGAGTCTGGGAATAGGCTAGTATATTCTGGGCTCTAGACCATCCTAAACCAGGCTTTGGTTCAAATCTGGGGTGGTTTGGTTTCTGTGTCAAGTTGTACTGACACATAACTATGCTATGAGTTGAGCTGATCTCTTAGCTAAGGACAACATGGTTCTTTATCTATGTCAGTACAAATCTGGGTACCACATTATATTGAGATGGTACTGGCTGCAATTCTGACTGAATTATAAACTGGTTTCTGAACTGATATGTTTGGACTGGTCAGCAGGTTTGATCTCAGATATGGGTTTCAGTTTGGGGTATAGATTTTCCAAGGATTTTCCTTGGGTATGGAATTAGCTCCAAATGAATCATGAACTAGTGTGGTGAAAATAGAAAGATAAAAGAAACTGGTAATGCACGTAACTTGTGAACACAGTATTTTGGGATATATGTATACTTAGGCCAAAGACCAAAAGAAACTGTAAACAAAAAAAATTATTTTTAGGTTTTTTTTCTACTTTATTGAGCTACAATTGATATATAAAAAGCTTACATATTTAACATATACAGCTTGATGAGTTTGGAGATAAGTATACACCTGTAAAACCATCACCACCATCAAGGCCACACATATCCATCATTTCCCAAAGTTTCTTCCCACTGTCTTTACTGTTGTTGTTGTCAGTGTTGTGTGTGTATATGTGTGTGTGTGTGCACACATGTGTGGTAACAGCACTTAACATAAGATCTACTCTATCAGAACATTTTAAATGTATGATACAGGACTGTTAGCTATAGGCACAATTCTGTATAATAGATCTCCAGTACTTATTTATCTCACATAACTGGAATTTGGCCCTTTGACCACCACCTCCCCATTTTCCCCTCTCCCCAGGCCCTGATAACCATCATTCTACTCTCTACTTCTATAAGTTGGACTATCTTAAATTCCACATATAAGTAAGATCACTCAGGTTTTGTCTTTTTATGTATGGCTTATTTTACTTAGTGTAATGTCCTCCGGGTCCATCCATGTTGTTGTGAATGACAGGATTTTTTTTCTTTTTTAAGGCTTAATTAATTTAATAATTTAATAATATTCCTTAATTATTAAGGAATAACATTCCATTGTTTGTATATATCACATTTTCTTTACCTTATCATCTATTGATGAAAATTTTTATTATTTCTGTATATCAGCTATTGTGAATAATGCCTCAGTGAACCTGGGGGTGTAGTTATCTCTCCCCAAGATCCTGATTTAAATTCCTTTGGATAAATATCCAAAAGTGTGATTGCTGAATCTCATAATGGATCTGTTTTTAATTTTTTTCAGGAATTTCCATGCTATCGTCCATAATGGCTGTACCATTACATTACCACCAACAGTACACCAGGGTTCCCCCTTTTCCACATCCTCACCAACACTTGCTATCTTCTGTTTTTTGTTTTTTTTTTTAATAGCCATTTTAACAGGTTTGAGAGTCTGTAGGTTGCCTTTTCATTTTGTTGATGGTTTCTTTTTCTGTGCAGCCCAAGTAGACACAAGGAAAACGAAATCAACTTTTTAAGTTTTGTTCTTCACTATGCTTGTTAATATTCTGATATAAACTGACACTTGATAAGTTAAGTCATTGGTTCTCTTTCAGGTCCATGAAGTCAAAGCTATTTTATAATACTTAGGTATTATTTATTGCATGTTAACATGCAATGGAATCATCATTGCTAACTTTAAATCAATAAAAGTCTTCAAAATTTTCTTGGTTTGATTTCCAATATGATAAGTATAAGTATAAAGGAATCTGGAGGGTAAAAATTTTGAGAATCTCTGCTTTAAAACAAAAACGATTCTTTTTTGTTGAAAAACAAAAAGACATACACAATTTTATTTCTCTGTCAGTATTGCTCCTAGAATAGTCTCAACCATTGATATTGACTAACTTTTTTTTATGTTTATTTATTTGTTTTTAGAGAGAGAGAGAGCAAGGGAGGGACAGAGAGAGAGGGAGATAGAGAATCCCAAGCATGGCTCTGCACTGTCAGCACAGATCCCAATGTGAGGCTCAAACTCATGAAGCATGAGATCGTGACCTAAGCTGAAATCAAGAGTTGGATGCTCAACCACCTGAGCCACCCAGAAGCCCCTATGTTGACTAACTTTTAACCAAAATAACTAAATTCTATTACACAAAGAAAACTGGAGGGATGGATAAATGAGAGCTGCCTGTTGTATGGGAGTTTTCTAGCACACTAGCAAAGCTGGTTAATATATGTAATACAACTTCTCCATCTCTTTTCAACTTCTTAAAGTAGCAAAAGTGAACACGTTTATTAACATGTTTATTATAGCCACTGTAACACAAGAAAAGAAGCAAAACCATGTATACCTTAAACCATGCTTAATAATAATCAATGATGCAATATTCTACATTACTTAGAAGTTACCTAGGTATTTGATGATTATCCATCAATTAACTTAATATCAGTTCCATGTTTTAAGTTTAAAAATTTGTGAATTAACTTCAGGTTACTACAAATCATGCATACTACAAAATATAATTACTATTAAAACATTTGTTAGTTTAATGATTTGATTTAGTTGAACACAATTTTATATTTCATAATCTTAAACATTATTAATGCCCACTAGCCAAAGATGACCAAGAACACTCCTAGAGTAGAACAAGTTTGGTTTATAAATCATTGCATCAGGAGAGAACATATATGATGGGGAACCGTGGGGTGGTCCAGTAAAAGGGTATTAGAAAGGACTGATAGAACTTGAGGCTTGGTTGGGTGATTTGGGAAAAGGGTTTACTCTAGGTTGGGTGTTGTCAGAAAGTGGGAACAATTCTATGAGTATCTCAATAAATCTTATTCATAGGGAGGGCAAACTAAAGCAAGCCTAGAATATAATTGGTAAAGCAGCATCAGTATGCCTATAGCTGGCATAGGGAGATATTTGGTATTTCATGGCTCAGACAATGTTCTTGTTTTGTCTGTGTTTGGATATGATTCTTGGAATGGGCTTGTTTTTGTCTTAATCCATCATGGTCATAGAGTGGCCTTATCTGATATTGATGTTCTATGAAATAGCTCATGTTCACAGAAGACAATCAGGACCTACCAATGAGTGCCAGGCTAGCTCTAAGCAACACTGAGGCCCAGCAGCTGATAGCACCAGGCCAGTTCTTGGATGGCAAAGGCTGGCTTTTTTCTTTATTAATGGGGTATAGAAGTAATATCAGCTTATTTGGTCCGTAAACCTCCATACATTTAGGAAAAACAAATCCAAGTAGAACAAAATGTACATTTGTATTTTACTAAAACAGATAAACCAGAGAAAAGAGATAGCTATTTTTTAAAACCAAAATTGTAAGTGAGTCTTGAAGAGCTTCAGAAGATGCCACTTCAAAATATGCTGATTTGGCCTACTGATTATCTTGAGCTAAAGACACTTGAAAAACAGTAGATATAAGAAGGGCACTCTATATGGATGGAACTTGAGGGTGTTATGCTGAGCGAAATAAGTCAGGCAGAGAAGGACAGATACCATATGTTTGCACGTATAGGTGGATTAGGAGGCACTTAACAGAGGACCATGGGGGAGAAGGGGAAAAATAGTTGGGGAGAGGGAGGGAGGCAAACCATGAGAGACTCTTGAATGCCGAGAATAAACGAGGGCTGATGGGGGTGGGGGAGAGGGGAAGGGATTGATGGGCATGGAAGAGGGCACTTGTTAGAATGAGCAATGGGTGTCATATGGAAACCAACTAGACAATAAACTAGTAAAAAAAAAAAAAGAAGAAGGGCACTCTGACTTCTCTGCTTCCTGCAAGCAGGAGATAAAACTCCATGTGATGGCAATGAGAAACAATGAAATCTGGCCATGTGTAGCAACATGGATGGACCTTGAGGGTGTTATGCTTAGCGAAATAAGTCAGGCAGAGGAGGGCAAATATCATATGTTTGCACATATAGGAGGATTAGGAGGAACTTAACTGAGGACCACGGGGGAGAAGAAGGGGAGAAATGGTGGGGGAAAGGGAGAGAGGCAAACCATGAGAGACTCTTGAATGCTGAGAAACAAACTGAGGACTGATGGATGTGGGGGGTAGGGGGGAGATGGGCATGGAGGAGGGCACTTGTGGAGATGAGCACTGGGTGTTATATGGAAACCAACTTGACAATAAACTATTTGTAAGAACAAAAAAAAAAAAAAAACTCCATGTGAAAGATGTCCTCTCTGTACCTGGAGGAAAAGAACATCGTATCACCACAGATAGGAAGTAAAGATCACAAAAAATCTGTACAAACAAATTTTGTTAAAATAACCCAACCTTCCTTGAGCCTCCCCATATGTTTATTTTAGTTACTTGTTCACAATTACTGCTTTTTGTTTAACCTGGTATATAATCACTTAGGCCTAACCACTTTTTGGGTTTTCATTTTCCTGTGAAGATTCTCATGTAAATGTAAAAATAAAATTTGTATGTTTTTCCTTTCTTAATCTATGTCAACTTAATTCTCAAGCCAGACAGAGACCCTAAGAGGGTAAAGGAAAAGTTTTGCCTCATCTGTAGCCTAATTTGCCAGAGATTTACCTTAATTATGTGAATTTGGATTCTTAAAATGTTTGAGTTGGTTTCTGTTAGAATTTTTTTTTTAGTCTAGCACATTTAAAGTAATAGAATAGATGTTTGACTTCCCTATTTAAGGCAATTTTAGAAATGTTGATTTATATGAGTGCTTATTTGTCTCTATAAGCCAACCAGAACAAAGCTCTTTTAATTTAGAAGACTTTATACTCTAATTTACTAATATCTTCCAGAGATAGGAAAGCATTTCACACTCCTACAAGGAGAAGTAAAGGACTTTCTAAATTGCATACAAATGGATACACAGAGACCTAGATTTTTAGCTCTAAATCTACAATTTCAGCTACAAGTGAAGAGTAAACACAGAAACACAAAAACTCACTACTTTAGATACCAAAAGTTGTTACCCCTCCTAGTTTGAAGCTATTCTCCTTCAAGGTGTGCATGGTCTTAAAGCAGACAGACAAGCAAGACTAACAAGCCTTAGAAAACTAACCTGTTTTCTCTTACCCAACAGAAATAGAACTGTATCATCCATCTACATATTTCACCAAATGGACAGACCTGAAAACCACATTCCCAATCATGGCTGTCAAGTTTGGAGAATAACTTGTTAGCCGTAAAATATACAGAAACAAGAAAATAAAGCACAAGAGCACTGGAGTGGCTCTGTTGGTTGAGCAACTGACTTGGGCTCAGGTCAGGATCTCCTGGTTCATGGGTTCAAGCCCCACATTGGGGTCTGTGCTGATGGCTCAAAGCCTGGGGCCTGCTTTAGATTCTATGTCTCCCTCTCTCTCTGCTTCTTCCCCACTCATGCTCTCTCTCTCTCTCTCAAATAATAAATAAACATAAAAAAAGTTTAAGGGGTACCTGGGTGGTTCAGTCGGTTAAGCATCCAACTTCAGCTCAGGTCATGATCTCACAGCTCAGGGTTCAAGCCCCACGTAGGGCTCTGTGCTGACAGCTCATAGCCTAGAGCCTGCTTCTAATTCTGTGTCTCCCTCCCTCTTTCTCTGCCCCTCCCCTGCTCACACTCTGTCTCTGTCTCTCTCTCTCAAAAATAGACTTAAAAATTATTTTAAAAAATTAAAAACAAATAAAGAACAAAATTAGTAGAGGAGATAAACTAGGAAAACAGAGGCACCTGGGTGGCTCAGTCAGTTGAGCATCTGACTCTTAATTTCTGCTCAGATAATGATCTCATGGTTTGTGGGACCAAGCCCATGCTGCATTGACAGCATGGAGCCTGCTTGGGGTTCTTTCTCTCCCTCTTTCTATGCCCCTCCCCAGCTTGCACATGGTCTCTCTCTGTCTCAAGCACATGATCTCTTTCTCGCTCTCAAAACAAGCAAACAAACAAACATTTAAAAAAAAGAAATTAGAAAAACAGAGAGTCAGCCAAGTTAAAGTCCTATTGTCACTTAGCATTCACCTCTATGAGTCAAAAAATAAGTATCTGAGCTTAAGTCAGCCATGAGGTACACTTCTCTAGCAGTATTTTACCTGACCCTTTCATGTAAGTCCATTGAACATCCTGGTGGATAACTTCCAAAATAGTAAAAAGTATGCATTTTTGAAAAGGTAAAATCATGACTGATACAAATAAAAACATGTATCAAAAATTTATTTGACCCATTAATTTATAAGGGAACCAGAAATGTAATGGGTTCAAAGAAGAATAAACAATGTTGAAATAAATTTTACAATTAGATACAAAACTAGTCTATCAGCAGGGCAATAATCTATTGAATTCCACAAGACATAATTCATTTCCATTTCTCTGGACAAAAACATCTGCATTATTCTCTGTTTTCTATAATTTACAGAGTTATAAACTAGCTTACAGATAATAATGGGTGGGGTAACTGGGAAGGGTGCACTAGACAGGCACTAGTAATCATTTTGTTAGTCCATTTAAAATTTTTGCACAATTTTTCCTGACAAATAGATCCCTCTTTAAAATATATATATATATTATATATATATATATTATATATATATATCCATCCATATATATATATGGATGGATAAATATAACTAAATAGATTTTGGTAGGATTATACAAGTAATAAAATACTTTAAAAGACTAGCTTAATTAATATGACCTAAAGGGGTTAATATGGGGAAAGGAAGGAAAGGAAAGGTAAATAAAGCAGGGGCCAAGAAAAAGGAAGAAAAAACTGTGTTTAAAATAATCATCAAATATGAGGAGCACCTGCCTGGCTCAGTTAGTATAGCATACGGCTCTTCATCTCAGGGTTGTGAATTCAAGCCCCGTGTTGGGTGTAGCAGTTACTTAAGAATAACATCTTTAAAAAGAAATCACTATATATGATATTACCATACTTATACATTTCAGTTTTTTGTTCTACCTAGCAGGTATTTGTTACATTTTTTTCAGAACCTTTCTGTAATTAATTTTTTTCCCAAAGAAAACTTAAAAAGAAAAAAAGAAAAGATCAGACATCAGCATCATTATAGAAATTGGGGTGTGGTCTTCACTTGGCCAGGCTAGCCTGGTCTGGCCTTTGCTTCTTGTTCTTAGTTGTCACTGACACTCTCTTCAGTGTTCCCAGTATGTGTTAAATCTGACTTTATCTGGCTTCTTGAGTCAGAAACTGGTTCCCTCCCAAGCTCTTCCCTGTCCCCATAGTCCCTTTCCTAGGACAACAAGAGATAATCACTTTCTTATTCCAGAAGCCAGATACATTTAGATTCAATAATCACTTATGGGGCCAGAGAACTGAGTGCTTTGGCTACTGGAAGCTAGTCCACCCAGGGGAGGAAGAGTATGTCTGAGAAGCTTCTTCAAAAACCTTCCCTAGAGAAGTACCACTGGGATCCTGAGCAGAGGCATTGTCTAAGGACTAAGTCACTGGTGGTGGAGCAAACCCATTGAGATGCAGGTTCAGACATAGCTACAATATTTCTTGCCATAGGGAAGGACTGAGATGGCCAGACTCTGGAAATACCACCTTTGTTATGTCAGGATCCAGTCCCACAAAACTAACAGCCTTTGACTCACCCCCACTACCCACACCCAGCCTGTTCCATAAACATAATTCCCTTTATTTAAGCCAGGCTGGTAGCAAAACTAAAGCAATTATCTTTCCTGACAAATGCTATTGAAGTTTACCATAAAAATAAAACTGAAATCTTATAGTAAGAGACTTATTTTTACCAAACACCATTTACCTGTTCACAGTGAACAGATTTATCTACTCATTACAGATTTACCTATTCATTACCTAATCAGGATATTACATATCTGTAGCAAGAACCAAACTACCCAGTTCTATTTAACTCTTTATTTTTCAAATCACTTGGATTCTATTGCCTATTAGGAGGTATTATTTTAAAAGTCTTCACTCTCACACAAATATAAAATGAACACATACCAAATACTTTAATTCATTTATTAATGAACCAATAAGATGTTACAACTATGAAACCTAAACCAGCTACCTGGCAACCCTCACACTCAGCCAGACGCTGAGAAAGGGAACCATACCTAACTTTAAATTTTGTTTAATGTCTTATTTATTTCTGAGAGAGAGAAGGAGAGAGAGAGAGAGAGACAGCGCAAGCAGGGGAGGGTCAGAGAGAGAGGGAGACACATAATCTGAAACAGGCTCCAGGCTCTGAGCTGGCTGTCAGCACAGAGCCCGATGTGGGGCTCGAATCCACAAACCGCGAGATCATGACCTGAGCCAAAGTCGGACGCTTAACCGATTGAGCCACCCAGGTGCCCCAAACTATACCTAACTTTAATATGACCTTGTGCTATTACTGTCTGCATTGGCATGAGTTTGTTATTCTCCTGTCTTTACTTAGCATCACTTAATTTTTCCTGGAGTCTTCTGCCCAGACAAATGGTTTGATTGTTTATTACAGGAACTTCCTGGAAGAACAATCAACACTTTAATGGAAAATATCAATAGTTTGCCCCTTAGGATTCATTGAATCCCTTTCCTCAAATCCATTTCTTGGTTGTTTTTACCAGTCCTGAACTTTGGTATCATGATCCTTACCTACTCATAATTAAGACCTTATTTTGAAAGACTCACTTAAATCAAACTTCCAATTCTCTGTAAATTCTGCCTTTTCCTTCTCTCTCCAAAATACTGCCAAAGCTTTGTAAAGTGGTTTTCTTCCTTACCTGTAAGCAATAGATTCTGCTTCTATCTTGTAACAGATTGTGTTTGTGATATTTGGCAACTGTTTCAGAGAGAATCCAAGGAGTAGGCTCATATAAAAGCTATCCAGAATACTGAAGAGTTTGTTTACTAAATGCAAAACTGACTTCTTCCACAGTGGGGGAGGGAAATCAACTGAATCTCTGCCAAGCAAAATTCATTCACATGTCTGTAGACAGAAGTCATTGTACCAGTATGTTATCTATAATTTATAGTGTTATATATAACTCATAGCCAACAAAAGTCCCAGAGACCCTATAGAATCAGATAACCTAGAAGTAAGTGCTCGATAAGACCTGTTTTCCACCGAAGACATCAGTAATTTTGTTAGTCAGCATCAGTCTCTTACAATTTTTCCTTATATACTACACATGGCTGCTACTTCAGAATTATACTACACTGATTAAGTACAAGAAAACATTCTCTTCTTGGTATACCTGGTTTGATTATCATGCATACATGCCTCAATTTTGCTATGGTAGTAGTTTTGTTATCTCTAGAGTTAGAAACCCAAAATGGTTACATAGTGACTTCAAAATACACCAGTGCAACTCTTTATGAGAGCCTTGAAGATGTTCTAATAGCTGTCACTTCCCTTCTCAATCTTACCAGCTCCACTGTTTTTCCAAATGTTCCAAGCACCTTCCTCTGCAGTAAACTCTTGTATATATGTCCTATTAAAAAGAAACAACAGGTCCTCAAATGGAGTCACTTGTGCTAAGCCCATATCACCAAACCAAGGCTTAATACCCAACCTAATTGCAGTTTCAATCTTCTCCAGGAACGTAGTCTTTTTTTTAAATAATTTTTTTAAGTTTACTTATTTATTTTAAGTGAGAGAGAGGGCACAAGGGAGGGGTGGAGAGAGAGGGAGAGAGAGAGAATCCCAAGCAGGCCCTGCACTGACAGCAGAGAGCCCAATGTGGGGTTCAGTCTCACAAACAGTGACATCATGACCTGAGCTAAAGTTGAATGCTTAACTGACTGAACTACCCAGGCACCCCAAGAATGTAGTCTTAACCAGTCAGTCTGAGATTTTCTGGTCAGCACGAATGATATAATCTGCCACATAGACCCTTTCCATCCCCCAAAAGAAGGTGAGGTAATCTGTTCTTTCCTTATCCCTACTCCTTCTGCCTAAGAAAGCCTGCCATTTTGTACAGCTCTTTGGAGTGCCTTTTTACTTACTAGATGAGATGTTGCCCAATTCATGAATTGTTGAATAAGGCCAATTAGAGGGGCACCTGGGTGGTGCAGTCCGTCAAGCATAGGACTCTTGATCTCAGCTCAAGTCTTGATCTCACAGTTTGTGAGTACAAGCCTTGCGTTGGGCTCTGTGCTCATGATGCAGAACGTTCTTGGGATTCTGCCTCTCCTTCTCTATGTCTCTCCCCGGCTCGTGCTCCCTATCACTCTCCCTTTCAAAATAAATAAATAAACTTTAAAAAATTAAAGACAGATCATCAAGTTTTCTCAGTTGAATTTTTGTCATTTAACAATGCCAATCTTGTCCATTTTTCCTTCTCTTTCCTAAAATTTATCATTTTGACTAAGATTCTCTCTACTCTCTATTAATTCATATTCTGAAAAGTTTCTGAAAAGTAAAAGTTTCTGAAAGATGAAAAATTTCCAATTTTATACTTCAATAAGACATTTAGCATGCAGAAAAAAAGGGAATGTTAAATGCCTTTATTCAGAATTTAGAATCATAACAGAATTCTCCTTATAAGAGAAAAACCATAGGAACAAGTTTTCAAGACTGAAGCTTTTTTGATAATTAACATAGTGGTAGTTTTCCTCTGACATGTTGCACTTTATTTTTGTATTACACCATTCATATAGAGATTATAGGTGAGTTTTAATCTTGCTGCTAATTAAGTTTTGGGGCACATGGGTGGCTCAGTTGGTTAAGCATCAGACATTTGATTTCAGCTCAGGTCATAATCTCATGGTTCCTGAGATGGAGATCCGCATCAGGCTCCATCCTGACAGCTGGGACCCTGCTTGAGATTCTCTTTCTCCCTCTCTCTCTCTGTTGCACCTCCCCACCCCGCCTCAAAATAAATAAATGAACCTTAATTAAGTTTTATATAACCCATTTATTTTATTTCTCTCAGTTTTCCGATCAGCAAGTCAATATTTTTAGAAATAAGATACCCTCAAAAGCTCTGTATTGCCAGTCCCTTATTCCAGCAAACTCAAGTCTGAATATGGCTTGTAAGTGGCCCTTGGTTCAAATTTAGCCTAACTTGTAACAGGAGTGATGATACCATCATGCTGGCCACTGGTTCAGGCTCTACCAGATAGGAAGAAGTGTCACAGCTCCCACCCTCCTGCCTTCTCTTCCCACTTAGCCAGCCTGTTTGGTTTCAGTTTTCCCTGCTTTGCCTTGGGCTTCCCCAGGACCTCTCAGCTTCTGTCTACAGATAGGATACCTGGGCCAGAGAGAAGGAGATTTGTCCCATCTCCTTTTCCATCCCCATTTGGGACCCATTATTGTTCCACCCCACCCTCTGTCCAAATATAAAGAAACAAAACAAAAGGAGCAAATATGAGGTTTGTTCCAGTCCTTAGATGCAGAGTTTTGGGATAGCAAGCATTAGGTTCTGAGTTAGAAACTTATGACCCCTAAAAGAAGGAGAGGATGATAAATATTGCTGATGAATCCTTGTTGAAGGTAGAAGTGTAACTGGAAGTGATAGTGTGTCGTCTGTAGCTTTGTTACTCAAAGTGTGGTCTGGGGATCAGCAGAGCATCTCAGGCCCTACCTTAGACATAACAAATCCAAATCTGCATTGTAGTAAGACCTCTAAGTGATTTATGTGCACTCTGTCTAAGGTCAGTCTGGCTTGATCTGTCCTTTCCTTTGAAAGGCCTCAGAGTGACCAGGGCCTGTAAGACAGACTTGGGGTACCCAAAATGCACAAGAGCCAAATGCTAATTCAGGTATTCACAGAGAGACATCACTAGCACTGGACTTACATACTTGCCTTCTCATTTCTCCCTGTTAGCAAACTTAACCCAGGCAGCTAGATCCTCACCAAGCTACCAAGTGGACCTTGGATATTTATTCTCCCTCATAAGTGATCCAGTCTTTCTCTAGACACATTATGACCAGCCTGAGCACCCTTAGTTTCCTTACTCTGCTTCAGAAAAGCAGTCTTACTTTCCTCATTTTCTCAAGCTTGGGGGACATCTCCTGGTAACTCCCAAATACTTTTATCATTGTAACTCAGTCACCTGATCCCATGTAAGCCTCATAATAACACTATGCAGTAAGTACTATTATCCCCATGTTAGAGAAGGCAGAAACTGAGGCTCAGAGATGTCAAGTAATGTGTTCAAGGTAACACATCTTTTAGTAGAGGATCAGAATTCTTGCTGGCTCCAATGCCTGTGTTTTTAGGTGCTACAATGTACATACCACCTCTTTGGCCTTTTTCACAGGCAAACTCCAAAGCTACTTTGCAAGCTGCTATTTACAGACATATGGCCGACTTATTTTCCTGCTCCTTTGTATGGTTTATATGTCATATGTCAACCACATCATTATGATTGCTATCATTTTCATTGTCTTTAAAAAGATGTTTTAAATGTTCATTTATTTTTGAGAGAGAGAGACAGAGCAGAAGTGGGGGAGGGGCAGAGAGAGAGGGAGACACAAAATCTGAAGCAGTCTCCACGCTCTGAGCTGTCAGCTCAGAGCCCTATCTGGGGCTCAAACCCACGAACTATGAGATCATGACTTGAGCCAAAGTCGTACACCCAACTGGCTGAGCCACCCAGGCACCCCTCATTTTCATCATCATCAATTAACGTTTGTTGAAAGCTGTCATGGTGCTAGACACTATAATTTTAATTTCCTACATGCTGTTTCTGGCTGCATACTCTTCCTTTTAAATAATCACATTGCTAAGAATATAGTATTTCTTTCCAAAGTGTGACAAAGAATATAGTATTTCTTTCCATAGTTTGTCATACAGCACATACAGGTGCTGAAGCATTTGTTTTAGTGCTGGAAGTTGGAGGAAAAAAACATTTGCTATTATTCACCACACACAAAGTCTGAACAATTGATGTCCTGCTTTTACACTTCATGTTTGATGACTTCAAAGATCAAGATAATTCCTTTCACCCAGAGGAAAAAAATAAATCCCAAGGAACTTAATCTATGCTCTATTCCTGCTCAATGTGGAGTGCCTATGCTTTTATTGTGTTCTGGTTTTTCCTTCTGAATTTTAAAATGCTAAGATTTATTATTGAAATTTAGAGTTCAATACCTACCCTTCAGATTGTAGATATTTGTATTAGTAAATGGCAATGTAAAAGAATTCAGTCTTACATTTGAATTTTGGTTAATACCAAGTATTGGTATTTGGTTAATACCAGCTGGGTCACTTTGGGAATGTTACTTAACTTTATAAACCTCAATTAATCTACCAATTAAAAGAGGTTAATGAACTTTTAAAATAGTTCTTACTTTTTATTTATTATTTTTAAAAAATTTTAATGTTTTATTTATTTCTGAGAGAGAGAGAGACAGCGTAAGCAAAGGAGAGTCAGAGAGAGAGGGAGACACAGAATCCGAAACAGCCTCCAGGCTCTGAGCTAGCTGTCAGCACAGAGCCCGATGCAGGGCTCGAACCCACGAACCATGAGATCATGACCTGAGCCGAAGTTGGGCGCTCAACCGATTGAGCCACCCAGACGCCCCAGTTCTTACTTTTTAGAGATACATACTGAATGAAATGATATTACAGCTGGAATTTGCTTCAAAATAATCCAAGTGTGGGGATTATTGAAATAGGCATTGAAATAGTCTGGCCATGTGTTGATAATTGTTAAAGCTGGATGATGGGTACCCAGGGATTCATTATACTGTTCTCTCTACTTTTGTATATGTTTGAAATTTTTCAATTAAAAGAATGAAAAAAAAACACCTCATAGATCTTGGTGAATATTAGAAAGTATATATGAAAGTGCTTCAGTCTGGATTAATAGCAACCTTTTTATTATGCGCCAGATGCCATTCAGAACATTTTATATTCATTATCTCATGTGATTACCATAACAGTTGCATGAATTGTCATTATCCTCATTTTAGAGATAGGGAAAATGAGACACAGAGAATCTGAGCAAGGTCATGTAGCTCAGTACCGAAGCCAGGATTCAAACCTCAGTTAGCACTCAGAGCCCATGCTACATTGCCTCTCACCTAATAAGCATTTTAGCGAGAGCCAATAGTAGCTCATTTTCTGTGTTCCAAACATACTAAGCATCATCCTAAATGCCTCCTCTACAATATCTCTAATGTGTTCTTTTTTTTCCTTTTTTTCTTTCTGCCCACCTTTTAAAAGTATATGTCCTAAGTGTTGAAAAAACAAAATAATTCCCTTAAAGTCATTAGTTAACAATTTAGGAGTATTAGTATAAAGCTAGGTCATGAATATGTATATTTCCCAGAGAGGAAAAGACCAATAAAGCTTGAAGGGACAGGAAAAGACCTTTTGAACCTGGAGCTTCAGCATCCCACATATCTCCTCTGAGATGTTAATTAAATCTCTGACTTTCACAGAGAAAGCACACACACACACACACACACACACACACACGCACTGATGCACCCAAACTTATATACAAAATTTTGCATTCTATTTCAAGAGGCTTGTGAATCCCCTGAAAGCTGTCTATGAAACTCTGACCTAGGTAAGAGGAGGCAGAATATGGCAGGTAGAGGTCATGGGACTATTAACAGCAGAAAGGTGAGGGGATCAATCTGCTGGATGACCTAGTATGTCAGAAAGAAACAGAAACCAGACTGAAAAGGCAGAATGGGAACTTGTCTACCAAGGGCACTGGAGAGCACACTTCACACCCGTTCTTGTACTTTGATCTCATCCCTGGGGATTTATTGTAAAGAAAAATTAATATAATCAGTACTTACAACACTAAAATATTTACATAAAATACTATTAAAAGGCCATCTAATATAGTAAATAAGAAAAAAATGGAAATAACCTAAATTTCAATAATAGAAAAATAATTTAAAAATTAGGGTGTTTCAAATTGCTGGAATAGTATACGGCCATTAAACCTAAGCAAGTATCTAGGAAAATTGCCCAAAATTTGAAAATAGGTAAAAGAGATTACTGGTGTCCTTTCAGGAGAATGCTGGGCATTGTCTGGCAGGCCAACTGGGGATAATTTGATTCTGCAGGGATGTGCCTCTTTGACTTTCTTCTAACTAGGTAGGCTATTTTATAGTTCTTTGGGAAGTTCAACTGTAGAAAACTGATGGTAATACAGAAAATTCTTGTCCACAGAAATACATGTGATTTTTGTCTGATTAAAATATAATTAATTTCCAGTTCATAAAAAAGATGACCCAAAATATTACATTTTATTGTACTATAAAATATTTTTTTAAATGTTTTATTTCCTTCTGAGAGAGAGAGAGAGAGCAAGCAGGGAAGTGTCAGAGAGAGAGAGAGATACAGAATCCGAAGCAAGCTCCAGGCTCTGAACTAGCTGTCAGCACAGAGCCTGACACGGAGCTCAAACCCACGAACTGTGAGATCATGACCTGAGCTGAAGTCAGACGCCCGACTGAGCCACACAGGTGCCCCTGTACTATAAAATATTAATCAGACTTGCATCTCTTAGCAATTTATTTCAGTGTTTTAATTTTCTTTAAGTTTATTTTTTAATAACACTCTACATCCAATGTGGGGCTTGAACTCACAGCCCTGAGATCAAGAGTCACATGCTCTTCTGATTGAGCCAACGAGTCACCCCTTATTTCAGTGTTAATTGCCTCTCTCTCTTTACTCTTACAATTCTCATTCAAATTGGTCTTAATGTCTTTCCAATTTCTTTCTTAATTAACTGGTGGAGTAAAAGCCTTAGCACCTGTTTTAGTAATCTATTGCCTTTTAACAGATAATCCCAACTTAGTGACTAAAACAGCAGATATTTATGCTACAATTTCTGTGAGCCAGGAATCTGCAAGTAGCTGAACTATATGGTTCTGAGTCAGGGTCCCTCATGAGGCTGTAGTCTTCTCAAGGCTTGGCTGAAACAGGATCTACTTCTGGGCTCGCTCATGTAGCTGTTGACAGGTCTCAGAAGATCTGCTTCTAAATTGACTCATGTGGCCTCTTCTCAAGGCTGTCTCATTACATGACAGCTGGCTTCCCCCAGAAGCAAGCAACCCAAGAGAGAAAGAAAGAACACACCATCTGAAAGCCACAGTCTTTTTATAACCTGATAGCAGATATGACATCATCATTTCTGCCATATTCTATTCTGTATGAAGGGCTCCACTATAAAAATTATTTTGAGGGGCACCTGAAGTGGCTCAGTCGGCTAAGTGTCTGACTTTGGCTCAGGTCATGATCTCATGGTTTTTGAGTTCAAGCATAGGTCTCTCTGTGCTGACAGCTCAGAGCCCTGGAGCCTGCTTCAGATTCTGTGTCTCCTTCTCTCTCTGACCCTCCCCCACTCATGTTCTGTCTCTCTCTCTCTCTCAAAAATAAATAAACATAAAAATTTTTAAATTATTTTGAGTGAAGGTGTTTAAAAATGAACAAATATAGAGTCTCCCCATCTCCCACCCCCATGCTCCTATTATCTGCCTAAAAGCAAAGAACTCAACTATCATAAATTGTCTTCCTAGGAGATTCTTAACTAGGGATGTTTGATCCTTAACACCAGGGAGAGATGTCAGCAGCAGGATAGGAGATCACCTAAACAGACACTGTTACAAAACTGTTCTATGTCCCATCTATTCTCCTAAGGACCCATTTATCTTTCCTAAAATCATTTGTTTTCCCATAAGTGCCCTTTGTTCGTCTCCTCTTTCCCTATTAAAATGGTACATAAGCCCCCAATTCCAGTTGACCCTTTCAGTCCTATTTTTCTGTGTGCTGCTGCATGTGTATATGGATTAAAAATTCATCTTTTCTCCTCTTAACCTCTCTTTTGTTAGTTTAACCCACAGGTTCCCAGTTACGAAACCTAAGAGTGGAGGAAAAGTTTTCCTCTCCTACGCTTAGAAGTCAGACAGTAAGAGCAGACCGCCTCAGGGGGAGGGGATTACACAAGGGGATGACTAGTAGGAGGCAGGAATCATTGAGGCCCCCACCAAAACACATTTGCACAAATGCCATGAGTGCTTTTAAGTCCTTGAAAATTACAATTAACACACAGAAAAGACTTTATAAGACTACATAAAAGAGCAGAGACTAAAAGTGAATATGTACCATTATTTCAAAATATATAAATAATATCATGCATATGGACAAATACTGGAAGAAAGAAGAAAGGTCCAAGAGTATAATAGCTGTATAAGGATGGAGGTGTAAATCTGGGGTGGTTCCTTTTCATTCATTCATTCTTTTTCTTACTTTAAAACCATCTCAAATATTATCTTGGTTTGTTTTCTGTGTTGTTTTGTTTTGTTTTTGCAAAAACAACAAAAAAAAACAGAAAAACAGGACTTGTACTTACTGGGATACAAAATATGAAATCCTGAGTTAATCAAATGGAAGCGCATGGGGATGAAAGTAAGATTTTTTAAAGTGGGGGAAAAAGAAATTTCTTATTTCAGGAAAGCAATCAAAGGGTTGTCACTAGAGATTTGAATGTGAAAACAGAAAATGAAAACAGAAAAGTTTGCCTTGTTTTAGGAATCTTTCTTAGCAAGCTTGCTTGCGTCAGAACCACAGGCAGCCCGGAATCTAGGCAGGAGATCTCTAGGTAATGCAGAAGCTGTCTGCCCCTCACTCCTGTGACGCCTCTAACACTTTCTTCTGCCAGAGCCTCGGGAGCCTCGGTCGCGGAGAAGAGTGAGAGACAGACTAACACAGGAGAGTGCACGGGGAAGACGAATCCCGAGAGCAAAAGAGGTGCGGAATTTCCTGAGTTCCAGGAACCAGCGGGGCTTGTGTTTTTAAAGATCGGGGTACTTGGCTCTAGGAGAGGTTGGAGGACTTTGGGGAAGGCAAACATTCTACAGAAGTACATTGTGCAAACAGCGATCTGAAAAGCGCCTGGGGTACACATTGGGGAGGTTATTCGCTCATCTTGGAGTGAGTGACAGGGTTCAGGGACAGACCCTTGGGGAACCAAGGAAGTGGCAGATGTGATTTCCCTCCTCTACTCAGCATAAGCAGGTGGCCACTTGTGGGAACCAGCGCAGCCTGACACTCGCTACTTAAGCCCTGCCCCCCTTGCTCCGGGAAAACTGCCCCTCCCAGTCAAGCTTGCCTTGGTTGCAGCACCGCGGGTCCTCTTCCCCAGAAAGCAGGCCCAAACTCCTGCCCACACATCTTCCAACCCGGCCAGCGGTGGCACGTGTCTCATTTCATAAGCAGATCAGAGCATACCTAGTCAAGACATGCCACATTCAGTCCAGGGACCAAACACTGCCCACAATAGGCAGAGAGAGCCTCTGTGGAGGACTGGCCTGAAGGATAAAGAAGCTTCCAGGCCACAACACCAGAGCAAACACAGTACATATTGGAGATACTCCTGGAAGCACCAGGCCCTGGGGAGGGGACACCACCACACTGCAGGGCACTACAGGACCTCTTCATAAAGCCATTACCCTCAAGAATGAGACTGATTTCCTAACATGCAAAAACAGGCGCAGACACTTACACAAAATAAGAACAAAGAGGAATTTGTCCTGAATGAAAGAACAGGACAAGGCCATGGCCAGAGATCTAAGTGAAGCAGATGTAAGTAACATGCCTGATGGAGAATTTAAAGCGACCATCATAAGGGTACTCACTGGACTTGAGACAAGAGTGGAAGACATTAGTAAGACCATTAATACAGAGGTAGGGAATGACATAGCAGAGATAAAGGACTCAACAACGAAATGAGAAACACACTTGATGGAATGAAGAAATCCAAGAAGGGATATGGAAGTCATGATGGCCCAAGCTGTAAAAACGGCAAATGCTTTGAAATCTGTTAATTGATTTGCATACTGCTGAGTTCAATGACTGAGAGGCATTGCCACCACTGCTGCTCCAAAGTCAGAGGCTTTTTTTAATTGAGGTGTAATTAACATATGGCATTATATTAGTTTCATATGTGTAAAATAATGATTTAATATTTGTGCATTCCAAAGTCAGTTATTGTGTTGTTTAAAAAAAAAAACAACCAACTCCAAAGCCAGTTTTGAAGAAAGAAATTTGATTCAGTTTCAGTTACATTTTCTCTAAGTTAACAAAGGGAGGCAAATTTGGAGTCAGATTGCCTGAACATTCTGAATTCCTTTTGAAAAAGTAACATGAGAGTTGGTCCAAGGGTTGTGGGTTATCATTAAGCTAAAAAAGGGACATGTTCCCTGGCCAACACATCAGCAATGAAAGGAGTGGTAGTTCATAGTTAAACTGGCTTTCTGGGAGGGGAAGAGAGAAAAACCCTGAGACAGAGCACGAGCAGGACAGGGGCAGAGAGAGGGAGACACAGAATCTGAAGCAGGCTCCAGTCTCTGAGCTGTCAGCACAGAGACCAATGTGGGGCTCAAATCTACAAACCCATGAGATCATGACCTGAGCCAAAGTCAGATACTTAACCAACTGAGCCACCCAGGTGCCCCTTTTCTTTGTTCTTAATTTATTTAATTGTAATTTTATATAAGTTAATTTTTAGTAATGGCATTGTTTAACAACTGGCTCACAGAATTCCTGAAAGTTGGTTAGCTCTCCTGAGCTGCTGGTATCAACCAGTTCCAGCATAACACTAAAGGTCAGATGTTTTGCTCTCTATTACTTAAGTGATAGTGAAAGTTAAGTGGTTATTGCCAGCAAACATTACTGGCTTGAAAATTATAAATTTTCAGAAGTCAGTTTTACCATTGAGTTTCATTTCATTCAGAATTAGCTTCCTAAGCACCATAAATACAAAAGGAAGGGTTGATCTGAGATGCCAGTTTAGGGAGATTTGTGAGTGGAAACATGGATGACTCTAGAAAGAAGTAATTTCTCCTCAAATCTAACAATCAAATGACTCTAAAATTCAGACCATCAAGAGATTTGAGCAAACAATTCATAGAAAAGAGTCATAAAAGAACTATAAAATTACAATGGATCTTTATCATATATATACATATATAAGAGAGACTCGTCTTTCAAGAGAATGAGAAGACAAGCCACAGACTGGGAATATATATTTGCAAAAGACACATCTGATATAGGACAGTTATCTACAGTATATAAGGAACTCTTAAAGCTCAACAATAAGAAAACAACACAATTAAAACGTGAACCAAAGACCTGATAGACACCTCAACAAAGAAGATATACAGATGGCCAATGAAAAGATTCTCAACATCATATGTCATCATATGTCATCACAAAATTGCAAATTCCACGAATGAAATTCCACTACCCATTAGAATGGCTAAAATCTAAAACAGATAACACCAAATGCTGACAAGGATGCGGATAAACAGGAACTGTCCTTTATTATGGTGGGAATGCAAAATGCTAAGTTACTTTTTGGAAGGTAATTTGGTAGTTTCTTACAAAACTAAACATACTCTTACTCTACTATCCAATAATTGCACTCCATAGTATTTATCAAAATGAATTGAAGATTTATGTTCATGAAAACACCTGCACACAGATGTTTATAGCAGCTTTATTCATAATTGCCAAAACTTAGAAATAATCAAGATGTTCTTCAGTAAGGTAAGTGGATAAATAAGTATGGTCCATCCAGGCAATGGAATATTATTCAGCACTAAAAAGAAATGAATTATTAAGCCATGAAAAGTCACGAAGGAAACTTAAAGGCATATCACTAAGTGAAAGAAGCCAGCTAGAAAAGTCTGAAAAGTCTGCATACAGTATGATCCTGATTATATGACATTTTGGGAAAGGCAAAACTATGGAAAGAGTAAAAAGATCAGTGGTTGTGAGGGATTAGGGGAGTTGGAGGAATGAATTGACAGAGTACAGAGAATTTTTAGGGCAGTGAAACTGCTCTGTGTAATACTATAATGGTAGATACATGTCATTGTAAATTTGTCCAAATTCAAAGAATGTACAACACCAAAAGTGAACTCTAAAGTAAACTATGAACTTTGGGTGATAATGATGTGTCAATAAAGGCTCATCAATTATAATAAATCTACTACTTTGGTGCAAGATTTTGATAGTGTAAGAGGTTGTGCATGTATGGGGTCAGAGGGTATATGGGAACTCTGTATCTTCTCAATTTTTTTGTGAACCCAAACCGCTCTAAAAAATAAGTCTAGGGGCACCTGGATTACTATATGCCAAGCACTGCTCAGCTTCACAAATATAAACTCAGGGTGCCTGGGTGGCTCAGTCGGTTAAGTGTCTGACTTCGGCTCAGGTCATGATCTCACGGTTCGTGGGTTGGAGCCCCGTGTTGGGCTCTGTGCTGACAGCCAGCTCAGAACTTGGAGTCTGTTTCAGATTCTGTGTCTCTCTCTCTGACCCTCCCCTGCTCACACTGTCTCTCTCTCTCTCTCTCTCAGAAATAAATAAAACATTTTTAAAAATTTTAAAAATAAGTCTATTTTTAAAAAATATTCCTAGAGCATCTGGGTGGCTCAGTCAGTTAAGCTTCCGACCTCGGCTCAAGTCATTATCTCACAGCTCGTGGGTACCAGCCCCACATCAGGCTCTGCACTGACAGCACAGAGTATTAATAAACATGCAAATTAGACCCACTGACATGTTTTCTTCCACCATCTGATTAACAAAAAATGAAGAGTTTGAAAACACTGTTGGTAAGATTGTGGGGGCAAACAAGTACTTATTCAACTTCACTGATAAGACTATTAATTTCTATAATCCCAGTGGAGGACAGTTTGGCATTATCTCTTAAAATTACAAATGTATGCACCTCTTGACACACAATTTCATCTTGGAAAACTTATTCTAGGGGGGAGAAATGTGTGAAATGGTGTGTACTGTGCTAAATGACACATGTACAAAGGTATTTGTTGCACTGGTTTTTGTGGTAACAAAAGATTGAAAACAGATAAAGTATACATCATTAAATTAATTATAGTTCCAACAAAGCTGCCCTGAGACTAAGGATGCTCTTTATGTTCCGACACAAAAAGAACTCCCAGATGTATTCATAGAAAAGCGAGATACAAAACTTCATGTTTATCTGTTCTTTTTAAGTTTAAAAAAGAAACATGAATATTATCAGTTTCTTATGTATTATGTATACAAAGAATAACTCTGGAAAGATACACAAGAAGCTAATAATAGTAGTAACCTATTAGGAGAGGAGTGTGTGGGAATTGAACAGATGGGAGACAGAAAGGGGACTTTTCCCTGTATACTTAAAAAAAATCTTTTTAGCCATGTGAATGGATTACATATTCAACAAATATGTAAGCACATACCAAAACAAAACAAAAAATAGCTCATGGCCAAGCCATAAATATATATGCCATTCCAAGTTCAATGGGAAACATCCCAAATATCAATTTGCGTTTGTTTGTTTGTTTTGTTTTTGTTTGGCTTGGTTTGTTTTTTGGGGGGAGCGTGCAGGCAAGAGAGGGGCAGAGAGAAGGGGACGGGGGATCCCAAACAGACTCTGCATTGACAGGGTGTCAGCAGCAAGCCTGATGTCAGTTTGTGGGCTCAGACTCACGAACCACGAGATCATGACCTGAGCCGAAGTCAAACACTCAACCAGGTGCCCCAGTTTGCTTTTGTTTGAACTTTAGGTTTGAAATTTTAAATGATTTTGATAGAGATATGCATCTATGTATATGCATACATATGCACACATACGTACATACATATATATATGTAGGTGTTGAGAAAGAAAAAGCACATCCTTTGACATCCAGGAACTGGTCTGGTCCTACCAGTTGTTTGGCCTTGGAGTTGCTATGAGGTGGCTTGGCCCTCACAGGTAGGTCTTGGTTTTCTCCAGTTGATGTTCTCTTTTATGGAACATCAACATCAGACAAGGCCACTCTAAACATGGCCACTGTAAACAGATGGATTAAGACACAAACAAGCCCACTCCAATAATCATGTCTGAACACAGAGAAAACAAGAACATTGTCCAAGCCATAAAATATCTCCCTATACTGGCTGGTATGAGTGACTGATACTGTCTTACTGATTATAGCTTTAGCCTCGCTCTAGTCTGTCCTTCCCATAGATAACATTTATTGAGATATTCTGCAATAGAATTGTCTCTACTTTCTACAAGTGCCCAGTCTAGAGTGAACAACCTCTTCTTTATACCCTCCTCAAAATCACCCAACCAAAGCTCAATTCCTAAATGAATCCTTTCTAACACCCTTATTACTGAGATGCTCTGCAGTTCCCCATAGTCTATGTTCCCCCCTTGATGACTTATGAATCAAATTTATTTATCTGTAGGAGTGTCCCTGTTGGTCTTTGGCTGAGGGACATTGGCAATACATACAGAAAAAGGCCAGATAATTCCCAGTTTAGCCTAGCATTGAAACATTAGACTCTATTATAGGCACACTTGGATTCAAACCTGTCCTAGCCCAGTCAGCCTAATACCACAGGGACAAGCATACAGGCATCAAAATCAGGTTAATTGACTCCTTATGATCAGAGAGATTGCATGCTAAAAGCCACCAAGCATTTCACCAAACAAAGAAAAATAGAGAATTATTACAGGATTTGGGGAAAGGGCAAAATTTTAAGTGTGATTGAGGGAAGCTTTGTTTTGATTAGGTTCAAATTGAAACAGAGCTATTTGTAAATGGATTAGTGTCATATTTGGACTACTAATAGACCAAGGATCCTGTTTCCTTGGATATTACAACTTGAGATACAAATGGATGTTATGCCCAGAACTTATCTGCAACTATCATCTAGGTTGGAAATCAAGAGAGCCTCTCTGTCTCAAAGTGACTTAGAACCTCTAGGCAAAAGTAGGTTGCTTCCTTTTTACTGATATAATGTCCAACAACAAAGTTTCTGACCCTCAATGATTTTAGAAAACAAGGTTTTTCAGTGAGTAAGAAATCAGTAGTCACTCAAAGAAGGAGATCATTGTTTTTTTTCTTTCATAGTTTATTGTCAAGTTGGTTTCCATATAACACCCAGAATTCATTCCAACAAGTGCCCTCCTCCATTCCCCTTATCCCCCTTCCTCCTCTCCCCCACCTCCATCAGCCCTCAGTTTGTTCTCAGTATTCAAGAGTCTCTCATGGTTTGCCTCCCTCCCTCTCCCCAACTATATTTTCCCCTTCTCCTTCCCCATGGTCCTCTATTAAGTTTCTCCTGTTCCACTTATAAGTGAAAACATATGGCACCTGTCCTTCTCTGCCTGACTTATTTCGCTCAGCATAACACCCTCGAGTCCAATCCACATTGCTACACATGGCCAGATTTCATTCATTCTCATTGCCATGTAGCATTCCATTGTATGTATATACCACATCTTCTTGATCCATTCGTCAGCTGATGGACATTTAGGCTCTTTCCATGATTTGGCTACTGTTGAGAGTGCTGCTATGAACATTGGGGTACATGTGCTCCTATGCATCAGCATTTCTGTATCCCTTGGGTAAATTCCTAGCAGTGCCATTGCTAGGTCCTAAGGGAGTTCTATTGTTAATTTTTTGAGGAGCCTCCACACTGTTTTCCAGAGAGGCTGCACCAGTTTACATTCCCACCAACAGTGTAGGAGGGTGCCCATGTCTCCACATCCTCTCCAGCACCTATAGTCTCCTGATTTGTTCATTTTAGCTACTCTGACTGGCGTGAGGTGGTATCTCAGTGTGGTTTTGATTTGTATTTCCCTGATGATGAGGGACACTGAGCATCATTTCATGTGTCTGTTGGCCATCTGGGTGTCTTCTTTGGAGAAGTATCTGTTCATGTAGAAGGGGATCATTATGACACTGTATAGCTACAGTGTATCCTTGGAAGAAATAATAGTTTTTGCCATCTTTGCCACTAGCTTTATCTGTCACCACACCCTTGACTCCAACTGCCTTGATGAATGGCATGGCAGATTTTTACTTTCTTGAATTCCATCTATGCCTCTTTACTGTGTGTTTTCATGAAGAAGTTTGACCTCTTATACCTTAGCTACCTCAACTGTAAACTGCGGATACTAATAATACCTGCTATTGTGGGGTTATTATAAGAATTAAGTTAGGGGCGCCTGGGTGGCTTAGTCGGTTAAGCGTCCGACTTTCGCTTAGGTCATGATCTCGCGGTTCGTGGGTTCGAGCCCGCGTCGGGCTCTGTGCTGACTGCCGGCTCAGAGCCTGGAGCCTGTTTCAATCTGTGACTCCCTCTCTCTCTGACCCTCCCCTGCTCATGCTGTCTCTCTCTCTCTCTCCTAGAAATAAATAAAACATTAAAAAAAAAAATAAATAAATAAAAAAGAAGTTAGATAATATTTATGAAGAATCTAACATGGTACATGGATCTAGTGCTCAATAGATGATCTATCTCTATAGAGTTAGATTTCCTACAACAGATAAGTTGTTTCTCCTGGTCTAGGACATAAAAACAAATCCTGTCTTAAAAGAGTCTGTTAGATTTCTTCCTGCTGTGTGATATTCCATTCAATCAGTGCCTAAGTTCTTGGAAAAATAAAAATGATCCATGTTGGAAAAACAAAGATGAATAGACAGTTGTTACTACCTTCAGAAAGCTTAGTGTTAAGAAAAAAAAAAAATCCACTATTTGCCTTGTGGGAGTTAATTAGGAGGGAAACTTTATAAGGCAAAGAGGAGTCCAGCCCTTTGTTGGAGCCAAAAGGTGAAAACTTTAAGATTCAGGGAAATCACAGAATCAGGACTCCTTTTTTTTCTTCCAGTTTTACTAAGATATAATTGACATATAACACTGTATTTGTTTTAGGTGTACAAAATGAACAATATTCTGATTAATAACCTTTTAGCATACCCTCCAGGTTCTATAGCTATTAGAATTTCCATGAGGTGCTATTGTAGTAATGTGTTGTGGAAGGAAGCAAGGGAGGAAGGGAGGAATGATAGAAGTAAAGAAGGAGGAAGGAGGGAGGCAATAAAGACAAGCCCAGAGATCAGCCGTTTTCTTTGTGATGTGCCAGAGGACAGAGCACTTCTGAGTTGTGAGGACTGATAAACTATAGCATTTCTGAACCATTTTGTCTGGACATCTTCTAAGACTTTTGATCTTTCTCTTTCTATCCTAAACTGTACATAATTAAATCTAGATGGCTAACAATCTAATCCCCTAGTCCTAGCTACATTCAAATGTAGCCGCTAAAAGCAATGAAATGGATCATGATCATTTAGGTAAAAGGATTTCAGTCTCTGAATATACATCGTTGAAGAAAAGTAATCAAGAAAAAAATATTTTAGCTTTAAAAATATTTATATCCTCTGACTTAGCAAAAATCTATCTGAAGGAAAGAGTCCCAAATATGCAAAAGTTTACTGACAAAATATGTGCCAAAACATTATTTATAATGGTTGAAAATTGGTAACAACCTAAGATGCACCAATAGAAGATCTATTAATTATGATACTTAAACTGGATGGGCTATTATGCAGCCATTTTTAAAATGATATTTCTGAATAATTTACAAGCCCTTAGAAAAGCACTTATATAATATTGTTATTAAAAATGCAGGACATGGGTTCATAGTAGCCCTCTCAACAATAGCTAAAACATGGAAAGAGCCTAAGTGTCCATCAACGGACGAATGGATCAAGANTGAGAAAAAATAAAAAAAATGCAGGACATGGGGTGCATGAGTGGCTTAGTTGATTAAGCAGCCGACTTTGGCTCAGGTCATAATCTTGTTTCCTGCTAGTTCGAGCCCCACTTTGGGCTCTCTGCTGACAGCTCGGAGCCTGGATCCTGCTTCAGATTCTGTGTCTCTTTCTCTCTACCCTCCCCAACTCGCACTCTGTCTCTGTGTCTCTGTCCTCTCTCTCCCTCTCTCAAAAATAAATAAGCATTTTTAAAAATGCAGGACATTAAGTTGGATAAATAATATGGTCACAACAACAACAACAAAATCCAGGCTTAAGAAAAAGATGAGAAGAAATTAGATACAAATGTTAATAGGGATTGTCATTTATTATGAGAATATGAGAGAGTTGTTATTATTGTCCCACATTCTTTCCACATTTTTGTGTTTTTTTCCAACTCTTTGGTAAAGAGTACACTGTGTATTTTCCTCTTGATGCTTTCTCATCTGTTCTTATTACCCTTATGTAACTGTTAGAGCCTAGACAGTAGCACCCTCAAGGAGCTGTGCTATGAAGCAGGAATGAGTGTAACATTGAACAAGTGGAGACCAGAACTCACCATCCTAAGAACCCAAATAAGATGCACCTAAAGCTAATTACTGTCAGATACTGTTTGTCATGTGAAATTTTATTTTTTAAAGTTAGTGGAATCCCAACTCCCAGGGAATGTTGGAAGGGAAGTCCTTAGACAACAACTATATATGAGGCTTAGAAAACAACATGTCCAGGGGCACCTGGGTGGCTTAGTCGGTTGAGCGTCCGACTTTCGCTTAGGTCATGATCTCGCGGTTCGTGGGTTCGAGCCCCGCGTCGGGCTCTGTGCTGACTGCCAGCTCAGAGCCTGGAGCCTGTTTCAGTCTGTGACTCCCTCTCTCTCTGACCCTCCCCTGCTCACACTGTCTCTATCTCTCTCTCCTAGAAATAAATAAAACATTTAAAAAAAAAAAAGAAAGAAAACAACATGTCCAGATTTGAGGTATAAGAGGACAGAGATCTCCAGGACGAGCATGGAGATCATGATTTGTGTGATATGTTTGGCTCTATAAAAGCCTATAAATAGAAGACGTTGAAGTATATGGGGAGAATTCACAATAAATGTGTAGAAAATTGAGCAAATTTAATAAGTCAATTATTAAATCTGGAAAAAAGCAAAAATTATGTAGGGAAACATAATCTATGTACAGTACATACTCAGTAGTAAATTATACTTAGTCCTATTGAATTAACTACACATCTTTACATACTTATATATCAGGAAAAATAGAAGAAGAGAATGGTTGAACAATGCTAAATCTGTGTCTGCTATAATTACAAAATTGTAATGACAGACATGATACATTTTTAAAAAACAATGTTAGCATATTATTTAGTACTATGGTCTCCAGGACCAGAAGAATAACTAAAAAGAACTGAAAAATGTTGCCTCTGGAGAGCAGGATTGGAGGGCAAGGAGGGATGGGATTGGGATGAGGACCTTATAACCCTTTTAGAACTAAATTATTTGACTTTGTAATCTCATGCAGCCATTTTTAAAAGGTTTTCTTTGATTTTTTTAAATGTTTTATCTTATTTTTGAGACAGACAGAGACAGAACATGAGTGGGAAGGAGCAGAAAGAGAGGGAGATACAGAATCCCAAGCAGGCTCCAGGCCCTAAGCTGTCAGCACAGAGTCCAGCGCAGGGCTTGAACCCACAAACCACAAGATCGTGACCTGAGCCAAAGTCACTTAACAGACTAGGCACCCCTTTACTTTGATTTTTTTTTTAATAACCACAAAATCACAATGAGATACTATCTCATACCCATTAGGATGGCTTCCACAGAATAAACAAAAACAAAATAGAAAATAACAAGTGTTGATGAGGAAAATTGGAAACTGTGTACTATTGGTAAGAATGTAAAGTGTCTCCATCTCTACAGAAAACAGTATGGCCATACCTTAAAAAATTAAAAGTGGAATTACCTTACGATCCAGTGATTCCACTTCTGGCCTCCAAGAATTGAAAACAAGATATCAAAGGTATTTGTATATTTGGGGCACCTGGCTCCATTGGTTAAGCATCTGACTCTTGGTTTCGGCTCAGGTTATGATATGGAGCTCCTCACAGGGCTCTGCGCTCACAGCCCAGAGCCTGCCTGGGCTTTGATAACTTTTCTTTGCCCTACCCCCAGCTCCTCCCAAGCTCCCATACCCCATTGTTACACATTTTTTCTATCACATTTTTCTGCTTTATAGTTTTCTGAGTCTCCTTTTCATATTTGCACTGGATTGCAGAGGTCAAAACTTGATGTGTTTTTACAAGTCACATAGAGTTTTTAGTTTGCCCAGTACGGAAGGGTTCTCAGGTTGTGATTCTGTTTTAAAACCAAGAAAGTACTTTGCTAGCTCAATGTTAGCATTCTAAGTCCCATGTCCAGGGAACCCCCTTAATGCTGAGGTTGGTCATCCTAACTCAGCTTTCTTTTCTCGTTGTCTATCTTGATCTCATGTGTATGTGTTGATACATTTTTATACAGTCAAGGGCTCAGCTGACCAAGAAGGCTGAGCTACCAGATCTTCCGACTACTTGATTGAAATGACAAGGGAAAAATTCAACTAACATTCAAGAGTTTAATCACTTACTATGACAGTATAAGCAAGAGGCTAAAAGCAGAGAAAGTTCGGACTCCCTTCCGTTGCATTTTCCCCCATGGAACATGGCAGGATAGCATGACATGGGTGGGGTTTAAAGAAGGGTTAGGAGTGGAAAAGTACTGAGTCAGAGTGGAAAAGTGCTGACTACTGAGTCAGAGAGGAGAAAAGTGTCTTTAAGGTTTCTCTCTCCTGTCTCCCCCATTAATAAGGAGGCCTCAGCAGAGACCCCTCAGGAAAGTCCTAGATAAAGAGACTTCTGAATGAAGTCTATAAATGCAGATATGCTTAAGATCTTGGCTGGCCAGGGAGGCCTGAGTGTAAACTCCCTTCAAAGAGGGCAGCTCACTGCCTGTGGATCAAGTCTAGTGGGGGCAGCGTTCCCCAGCAGGGCCTGCCAAGTAAAGCCTTTGTAACTGCCTACAGTTGGGCCTGGAAAATCACACAAGGGTTTTGGCCAGAAGCTGGAATATATGTGTATATAAAGCTCAACAACCCTACAGAAAAATAGACAGAGGCTGTGATCAAACAGTCCACAAAATAAGAGAAATGTTAAATGATTCTGGAACATGTGGAATGATGTTCAATTTCCCTCCTAACAAGAGAAATGCAAATTCAACCACTGAGATAACAGTTTTTGTGAAGGAATGGGGAAACAGACACTCATATTGTGGGAGGACATTTATATCGGCACTGCCTCTACAGAGAGCAACTTGACAATTTCTGCCAAAATTACAGATTCAGGTATGTTTTTAAATTTGCTTTGTTTTTGTTTTGTTTTTGTTTTTGAGAGAGAGAGAGAGCATGCAAGTGAGGGAGAAGAGAGAGAGAGAGAGAGAGAGAGAGAGACTCGCAAGCAGGCTCCATGCCCAGCACAGAGCCCCACGTGGGGCTCAATCTCATAACCTTGAGATTATGACCTAAGCTGAAACCAAGAGTCAGATGCTTAACTGACTGAGCCACCCAGGCATCCCATATTCAGGTATTTTTGACCATCAAATATATTCTTGGAATTTATCCTGCAGATAGGCTCACATCTGAGGGAAATGACAAGAGCCTTTATTCATTGCCATTCATTGTTTATGACAGCAAAAGACTGTAAACCACCTGACAGTAAGGGACTGGTTAAACAAAATATAGCACATCCATACACAGAAATACTTTGCAGCCATTCCAAAGATATATCATTAGGTTTTAAAAGCAAATACAAAACAGTGGTGCCTGGTTGGCTCAGTCAGTTAATTGTCAAACTCTTGGTTTTGACTCAGATCATGATCTCACTGTTGGTGAGTTCATGCCCCACATCAGGCCCTGCACTGACAGTGTGTAGCCTGCTTGGCATTCTCTCTCTTTCTCTTTCTCTCCTCCTATTGTGTGCTCTCTCTCTCTCAAAAATAAATGAATAAACTTAAAAAAAAAAAGCAAATGCAAAACACTGTGTATGGTAAACACAGTTGGTGTGATAGGACAGGGGAAATTAACAGATTGTGTGAGGACTAATTTAGTTAACACTTATAAAATGCTTATGGTTGCATTTGGAACATTAAGTGCTATGTAAGTGTTTATTGAATGTTAGATATCTATCTGATCAACACAAATATTAGTTATTACTGTTAGCTATTATCCAACATTATTGAAATAAATCCCACTTTTGACAATTATCTTACCTACCTGAAATCTTTTTCCTCTCCTATCTATATAATTCTGTAATACACTGCATCTGTTATTTGCCCACAGTCTGGAATGCCAATTCCAACCTTGACTGGCTGAGGAATACTAACTGTCCTTCAAGATCCAGTTCAAAGATCTCTTCCTCCTTAAAGGTGGCTGCTCTCTCCTATTTGCTGCCCCATCGCCTGCTTCGTCTGACCCTTTCCTGCTCTGGCAGTCTTCTCTCCTGCTCCAGACCTGGAGGCAGGGTAAGCAACAATTCATGCTTGTTTAGATAAATGGGTGAATGGAATACTAACATTTTGTGCCTTCAATAGAACTCAAAAAAGTAAAAGTTTTCTGTTGTGATGTGTTTCAAGTGTATTTTTATGCCCTAAGGTCACAGAGAGGATATAAAGAACTGTTCAGGGATGCTAAAGGAAGGTGGAAATAGAATACCTTGGAAATTACAAGAAGGCTTTTTTTAGGGGACTTTTTGTTGTTGTTGAGGGGCGGGGGGTTGTCTTTAAACAACATGGACCTGGCTCCCTCTGCTGGATCTTAAGTAAAATGCTGCTTTAAAAATCAATTTCATTGGGGCACCTGGGTGGCTCAGTTGGTTAATCACCAACTTCAGCTCAGGTCTGGATCTTACAGTTCGTGGGTTCAAGCCCGGTGTCAGGCTCTGTGCTGACATCTCAGAGCCTGGAGCCTGCTTTGGATTCTGTGTCTCCGTCTCTGTCAGTCCCTTCCCAGCTCGTGCTGCGTCTCTCTCAAAAATAAATACTAAAAAAAAAAAAAATCAATTCGTTTATGTAATCAAAACACCATGTACCAGCACAAAGACACGTAGATCAATGGAGCAGAATAGAGTCCAGAAATAAACCCACACTTATGTGGACAATTAATCTAAGACAAAGGAGACAAGAATATTTACAATGGGGAAAAGACAGTCTCTTCAACATATGGGGTTGGGAAAAGTGGACAGCTATATGCAAATGAATGCAACTGGACCACTTTCTTTCACCATACACAACTTAAAATGGATTAAAGACCTAAATGTGAGACCTGAAACCATAAAACTCCTGGAAGAAAACAGGCAGTATTTCTTGACATCAGCCAAAGAAAATTTTTCTAGATATGTCTCCTTAGGCAAGGGAAACAAAAGCAAAATTAAACTACTGGACTATACCAAAATAAAAACCTTTTGCACCGCAAAGGAAACCATGAACAAAACAAAAAGTTAACTTACTGGTTGGGAGAAAATACCTGAAAATGATACATCTGACAAGGGGTTAATATCTAAAATATATAAAGAACTAGGACAAGACCAAACATACACACACACACACACACACACACACACACACCAGAAAAATGAATAATCTGATTTAAAAATGGGCAGAGGACCTGAATAGACATTTTCCCAAAAGTGTCATCTGTAGACCAACAGACACATGAAAAGATGCTCAACATCACTCATCATCAAGGACATACAAATTAAAACCACAGTGAGATATTGCTTTCCATGATGGCTAAAATCAAAACATAAGAAATAATAAGTGTTAATGAGGATGTGGGGAAATAAAAGGAACCCTGATGCACTATTGGTGGGAATGAAAGCTGGTGCAGCCACTGTGGAAAACAGTATAGAGGTTTCCTCAAAAAATTAAAAATAGAACTATTGTATGATCCAGTGATTTCCGTACTAGATAATTACCCACAAAAAATAAAAACACTAATTCAAAAAGATATATGCAGGTGCACCTGAGTGGCTCAGTCAGCAACTTCGGCTCAGGTCATGATCTCAGAGTTTGGGGGTTCAAGCCCTGCGTTGGGCTCTGTGCTGACAGCTCAGAGCCTGGAGCCTGCTTCTGATTCTGTGTCTCCCTCTCTCTCTGCCCCTCCCCAACTCGTGGTCTCTCTATCTCTGTCTCTCCCTCTCTCAAAAATAAACGAACATTAAAAATTTTTTTCAAAAAGATATATGCAGTTCTATGTTTACTGAAACATTTTTAAGTTTACTGAAACATAGCTAAGATATGGAAGGAACCCAAGTATCTACTGATAGATAAATGGATAAAGAAGACATGAGACAGACAGATAGATAGATAGTTAGATAGGTGTGGTATAATACTCAGAGAGTATTATTCAGCCACAAAAAAGAATGAAACCTCACCCTTTGCAACAAGATGGATGGACCTATAGAGTATAATGCTAAGTGAACTAAGTCAGAGAAGGACAAATACCATATGATTTCACTCATGTGGAATTTAAGAAACACAACAAGTGAATAAACAATAAACAAAGAGAAAAAGAAACGAAGAGAAAACCACTCTTAAATGCAGGAACAAACTGGTGGTTACTGGAGAGGAAGTGGCGGTGGGGGGGGAGGGTAATAGTGAAATAGATGAAAGAGATAAAGGCTACACTTATCTTGATGAGCACTAAATAATATATAGAATTGTTGAATCATTATATTGTACACCTGAAGCTAATATAACATTGTATGTTAAGTATACTTCAGTAAGAAACAATAAAAAGGAAGGAAGGAGGGAAGGAAGAAAGGGAGGGAAGGTGGAGGAAAACACCTGTGGAAAAAGGCTTGAGCTTTTTATGGAAGATCTCTCAAATACATTTTGATAAGCAAACACAAAATCTTTTTCAAAGAGAAACTTTTCTGCTGAGGAATATGCTAGCTACCATACAGTTTATAATTGATGGTATATTTCTTTAATGCTCTTTGAATCAGGTATCAGTTGGTAATAGAATCTCACTCAAAAATCTCTGCACCAAGCAAATTGGTGCATCCCAAATCCTCTGGGATGTATATGCTCAGATTTTCAAATCTTAATTCTATTAAAATAGAAATGACATAAGGTTTCTACCTTAGACAAAGAAAAGTGAGTTGACTGTAAGGAAAGTTGGGGCTTCTTCCTTTACCATGGAACTGGAAAGTTCTTAGCAGAGAGCTAAGGGGATACAGAGTACTGTCAGGACAGTGGTGATGCTGCTCAAGAATTACTTGGGGAGCCTTGCTATGTAGACATGGGGAAAAGTGTACAGATGTGGGTGGTTAATAAGCATGGACTGAGCTGTTGCTGCTGCACCATCTTCCTTGGTGGATGAAGGAAGGCAAAGGAGAGAAGCAGGAAGTAATGAGAAACGGAGCCAGTGGTTTGTCAGCTAAGGGGAACCTAACCAATGTGAAACAGTCAATCTAAAAAAGGGCAAACACTAAAAATGCATGCTGTGTTTTAATGAGAGTCCCATGACTCTTCCTGTCTGTTTGAAGTTCAGATTAATTGACAGTATTTTCCTGACTTCTTCCAAGACCATTTCTTCGCCCAGATTTACATATGGTACTACTATATTTATGATGTCTTTTGTAAGGTTTTGTGCCTGATTTAAAGCAAACTTTATTAGTTGTGCATATTCAATCCTGGGCAAAGAATCCTATTGTATTTATTCACTAACCATTTGTCTTAAAGAAATTCAAATATCGAAGACTTGAAAATAACATCCTATCATGCAAAAATAGCCACTATCAATCATATGATATTTTCCTTCCAGTCTACCTGTCCTATGCAATATGTGTGTATCCACTGAGTCAGTGGTCCCATACTAGCATGAACCACCCAACAAGTGGGAAGTTCATTATGGAAAACAGGCATGGAGTGAACATTGACACCCTCTAATCAAAGGTGTCATCAGCTGTGCAATTTGCAGCAAGGGCAATGGACACCATGTTAATGTCTGGTTTTACTTTGAATTCCTATTTGCCACTGTTCCTGGGGTGTGTGCTTAGAGGAGTCGAGCATTTCTAAGGCTTATGGTAATATAAGTTATGATAAAATACCTCCTTGTTTCTTAAAAAACCTATTCATTTATGTAAAGGGAGAGGAAACAAAACTTGTGGCATATTTAAAATAATATCTAGAGCATTCATCACAGTCCATATTACAGGTGGCATAGTTGTAGCTATAACATTTCAGGATTCTTATAATGACTGGCTGTGCAACAATTACAGTTACCTCATGTATTTGGAAGGAAAGGTGTGGCTTTGAAATCCAAGCACAGGACTACAGACCAAGAAGTCCTAAGGATAAATCCAGCTTTGATGATAACTATAAACAGTGGCCTCTGGCAAATAATTTAGCTTGTTTTGTGTGTGTGTGTGTGTTACTCTTTTATGATTTTATTTTATTTTTTATGTTTATTTAGAGGAAGGGAGGGCCAAAGAGAGAGGGAAAAAGAGAATCCCATGTATACATCCCATATGTAACTGTGCTGTCAGTGCAAAGCCAGACACGGGGCTCATGAACTGTGATATCATGACCTGAGCCAAAATCAGGAGTCAGTTGCTTAACTGATGGAGCCACTTAGGCACCCGAAGCTTTTATTTTTAAGTAACCTCTATACCCAACATGGGGTTTGAACTTACAAACCTGAGATCGAGTCACTGGCTCGACTCAACTCTACTGACTTGACTTTACTGACTGAACCAGCCAGGCATTTTTTTGTTATTCTTAATTTTTATTTTAGCATCTGTGTAATGAGCATGCGAATGCTACTAGCATCTCATTACCATTGAAGCACTTGAGTGATATTAGTAATCGATTGAGTACAGAATGTTTCCTATGTACATATTAACACTCGGCACCCCAGAGAACCCAAGAGCCCTACAATGTTTCTCCCATCAAGGGAACATGGAAGCTGTGTTTGGTGCTTCAGATGGTGCCTGACAAACAGTGAGCCCTCAACAAATGTTCACTCATTTCCTTTTCCCATCCCTGAACCTGGCTTCTTCCCCAGGCTAGAATCCCTGATTCCAGGCCTGATAGAACATTTTCTAAAATAGATTCCTCCCAGCCTCCACCAGTCAGTACCATGAGAACAGGGACCAGGTCTTATTCATGCTCCATCTCTACTGCCCAAGACTATGCCTAGCATGTGAAATGTGCCAAATACTTTTGTTGAGTGAATGACCCTCCCAAAGAAACTCATTCTATTCTTGACTTACCCTTATTTTTAAAGAAGTGACCTGAGGGGCACCTGGGTGGCTCAGTCAGTTAAGCCTCCGACTTTGGCTCAGGTTGTGATCTTGCAGTCTGTTGAGTTCAAGCCCTGCATGAGGCTCTGTGCTGAAGGCTCAGAGCCTGGAACCTGCTCTGGATTCTTGTGTCTCCCTCTCTCCCTGCACCTCCCCTGCTCATGCTCTGTCTCTCTCAAAAATAAATAAAAACATTTTTTAAAAAATAAAAAAAAGAAAGAAAGAAGTGAGCTGAAGGGGCACCTGGGTGGCTCAGTTTGTTAAGTGCTCGACTTCAGCTCAGGTCACAATCTTGCAATTTGTGAGTTGGAGCCCCACATCAGGCTTCTGCTGACAGCTCAGCGGCTGGAGCCTGCTTCACACTCTGTGTCTCCTCCTCTCTCTGCTCCTGTCCCACTCATGCTCTGTCTCTGTCTCTCAAAAATGAATAAACATTTTAAAAAATTAAAAAGAAAAAAGAAGTGAGATGAAATTCATGTTTCTATCACTTGCATTCACTGGTTCTTATCTTGCCTTATCTAAGCAGTTCTTAATAAATGTAATGTCCCTTCCACCTCCCTTTCTTGCCTTTCTGCCACCATTGCCCACAGAAATATGACAAGATGGGGTCCCTTGGTGGCTCAGTTGGTTAAGCGTCCATCTCTTGGTTTTGGCTCAGGTTATGATTTTATGGTTCTTGAGTTCAAGCCCCACACCGGGCTTCACACTGTTGGTGCAGAGCCTGCTTGGGATTCTCTCTTTCTCCCTCTCTCTCTCTGCCCCTCCCTAGCTCATGCCTCTCTCTCAAAATAAATGAAAAAAAAAACCCTTAAAATTAGAAAGAATTATGACAAGAGACTATTTAAATCCTTTAATGAAATCTATTTACTATTGGCTGTACCTTCAGTATTTCTCTAATCCAATAGCCAAATTATTAAAAACTCACAATGTGATTGAGGAAATCCACCCTGAAACAGGAAGCAAAGAGGAACCAAAGCTTTTAAATGTGGTGAGTGATTGTGGTCAGACAGGAGTAAATTCAGTAGTTCGGTAAAGGAAACTATCGGGGTGCCTGGGTGGTTCAGTCAGTGGAACATTCTACTCTTGATCTCAAAGTTATGGGTTTGAGCCCCATGTTGAATGTAGAGATTACTTAAAAATAAAATCTTTAAAGAAAGAAAGAAAGAGAGGAAGGAAGAAAGAAAAAGGAACTATCTTTAGGGTATACAAGAGTCAGAAGAGATTTTCTGCAGTTCTTGTGCTGGACCATTTATTCATTCATCTTAAGACCTAGGTGAAGCAAACAACACAGTACTTTCCCTCATGAGTTTACCCTATAGCTGAGGAGACATAACTAGCAAGTGAATTAATAAAACAAAAACAAGGTGATGCTATGAAGAAAAACGCAGGACACTATGGAGGAGAATAATGAGGTGGGGTAGGTAGGGGACAAACATCAGCTTTAGAGAGAATGGGGGTTAGGAAGCCTTTCTGAGCAGACATGGAAGAAGGAGCTCATCACAGAAGAATATTCCAGGATGAGAGAGTAGCAAATTTTGAGGCACTGGAGAAAGATTTGACAATGAGGAGCAGAAGAGGTGGGGAAGAGCTTAAGAAAAAGCAAGAGTGGGAAGGGTATACTATATGGTTTAAAGGACAAATGATAGAAATAGCAGGGTATTGGGATGCCTGGGTGTCAGTTACGTGTGTGACTTCAGCTCAGGCCATGATCTACCAGGTCATGAGTTTGAACCCCCCTGTCAGGCTATCTGCCCTCAGCACCGAGCCTGCTTCGGATCCTCTGTCTCCCTCGCTCTCTGCCCCTCCCCCACTCCCTCGCTCTCTCTCAAAAATAAACATTAAAAAAAAAAGAAATAGCCGAAAAGAAAGAAACATAAATTCCAATGCAAAACTTGTTTTTATAGAAAATACTCAATAATAGTATTTAAGCAAGCATCTAACTCAACATCGTTTGTTATTCTAAATACTTCAGCATTACTTTATATATAAACATGCATATGCAAATACGGTCCCAAACATATAGTTTATATGTTCCCAAAAGGATTCAAAACAACTTACGGAAATATAACAGGAAGTAAATGAGTTAAGTATTTGGGGTGGAGGTGAGAAGTAAAGGCAAACAGAAGAAGGAAAATATACTAAAGTCAACTATTAGGCTTGACCTACAAAAGTGCATGGTATACAGTTCTAAACAATAGCTAGATTTGGGCTGAATCTTTGATTCTGAGCTCTCAGGAACAAAACAATTGGAAAATATGAACTATTATGAAATTCAGTGTCCCTATGATATAAAATGAAGTAGTTCTTTTAAGAAAATATGTAGCTTCCTTGTATTAAGATCTGATAAAAATGTTCCTTCATTATGAGTCACTCTATGACATAATGGTTAAAGTCCTCAACAATACCCCTGCTATAAATACAACAGCAAGACTTCTAGGGCCATTTCTTATGATGAACTTCAGTGCATAAAGCCAAAGTACTACTCAGTAAAAGCAATTCTACAAAGGACCAGGAGCAATCCAACTACACAGCTTATTCTAGCAGCTATAAATCAGGGATAACATTTAGAATGTCTAGAGAAATGGATGGATTACTTATCCTTCAAGTAATTCTCAATGAATACTACTTCTTTCACTTGAGCTTTAGATGAATAATGTGCAGTAGTTTGAAGTTAGTTCTCTTGTAAGAAACTAGAATGGAAATGATCTTTCTGCTAATTAATAGTTGTTTTGACAATCAATAGAGCTGAAGGTAGGAGTGACATTCTTCCGGAGAAGCAAAAAGTCTTACAGTGTGATAGTGTGAAAGGAAAGTTCTCCTACTGCCATTTGGAAGTGGGTCTAAGGCTTCCCTCCCAAAATAGATATGGACCGACTTAGACACATAGATAACGACTCAGGCCCCAAAGTTCTTTCACACATGTGTGATCAAGATCATTCTAGCCTCATCAGTAAAGAGAATACCTTAGTTAATAAGCTAGTTAAGAATTTAACTTTCCATGGGCACCTGGGTGGCTCAGTCAGTTGAGCATCTGAATCTTGATTTTTGCTCAGAGAAAATCAAGATTTCCCTCATGATCCCAGAGTCATGGGATGGAGTCCCACATTGGACTCTGCACTGAGCATGGAGCCTACTTAAGAATCTCTATCTCCCTCTGGCTCTCATGCTTACTCTCTCTCCTAAGAAAAAGTTAACTTTCCAGATAACTGCATAGTTTATGTGCTGTATAAATTTTTGGCAATAAATCAGTTAAATGTTGGAGGACAGCTACCAAAAACAACATAAGAATGTAAGAAGAGTTGATCTCAAGCCTAGTAATTACACAGAAAGATTGAGAGCCTGCCGAGTGGTAATAACATCACTTCATCAGAATAGAGGCAGATAATTATCTTTCACTTAAGGAAAAGCCATGCACTAGGGGTGCCTTGGTGGCTCAGTCGGTTAAGCATCTGACTCTTGATTTCAGCTCAGGTTATAATTTCACAGTTGGTGAGATGGAGCCCAGAGTCAGGCTCTGTGCTGAGAGCATGGAGCCTGCCTGGGATTCTCTCCCTCTCCTCTCTCTGCCCTTCCCCTGCTCCATCTCTCTCTCTCTCTCTCTTTCTCTCTCTCTCAAAATAAATAAACAACATTTTTAAAAAAGCCATGCACTAAGCTCACCTAAAAGTGGTTTTAGTTAAGGAGCACATTATGAAAATAAAAGGGAAACTTTTTGCTTTAACCAATAGAGTTATCTGACTTTTGGCATGACAGAGACCGGCTAGCTGGTTACTAAACCAGTTTTATTTCCCTCTGGTCCCACAGTTCAACACACTTCCTTGTCTCCCTTGCAGTTAGGTGTGGGTAAGTGAGTTCTAGCCAGTGGAATTGGATATGTCACCCCCAGTCTGGTGCAAGAAACCTCTGAGTGACTTTGGATGCAATGTATTGAAGATAGTAGATCTTTCATCAGTCTAGGTCCCTCAACACCCCACCTCTTAATGGGCTCATGTAGGGGAGAAATAACCGCCTATTGTGTTAAGCAACCAAGATTTCAAAGTTTATTGTTAGACTAGCTAATATATAATCAATAGAGTCAAGAATATACTTCTACCTCTCCGTATCTCCATCTCAGCTGTAAAATGAAGATGATAGCACTTAGCTCATAATTTTGCTCCAGGAATTAAACATGTTAGTGTGTATGAAGTACTTTAAACAATGCCTGGCACATTCATTTATTATTACAAAGCCTCCTAGTAGTAGTAAGATTTCAGTATAATTCAAATTTCTTCTGACTTCTCAAATTCTAATAACAAATGATGTCACATTGATGTTACTATCCACATTGTGCTGATCTGTGCCCACATCACTGAAGGGCTTTAATATACTTCTGGTCACCTCAGGTGTTCCACACATGCTCTGAAATTGTTCTTCTCTCATCTCCATATTGTTGTGTGCTAACCACTTTTCAAGTTACTGGAGAGTGGGGAGTGGCAGAATGAGGAAGGTTTGCCATCACACCGTGCTAATCAGTCCCAGGTACTGCCTCTCATTTGTCCTAAAGCTATAGATCCTCAAGATGCCAAAATAGATTCCTATCCACTTGTATTGATGTTTTCCCACATTTGCTTTAATTTTAAAAATTCACGTGATAATTAACAGCATTTCAGGAAACATTTAAGGAATTATCCACAGATATCACAGAACATTTTTTAATTCATTAATTTTCCACTGTCAATCAACAGGCTTATGGGAAGTGGTGATCAGTCCATACTGCTGAAACCAGAAATTCCTGGTCATTTGCCTGGCCCTCTTCTTTACCCACTTCTTGTCCGTACACTGGGTTTCCACAGTATGCTGAGAAACTACTCATAACTTTGGCAGTAATTCTTAACCTGATTCTTAACCTGAGGTTAACCTGAGGTCCATAGAGCTCCCCTCCGCCTAAATAACCCCCAAGAAATCCATGGACAGAACTCAGGGAGCCTATGATCTCAGATGGGAGGAAAAAATCATACCTTAGGGTGGTGGAGTGCCATTATAGTCTGAAGCAGCTAGCAGGACCCTCCTGAGCCCGGGCCGTGACAGGGCAGTCACAGCCTTGGTGGTACCCTTGTGCCCACTGGAGCCCAGCTCTCACCAAGGATACCGTTCTAGTCCCCTGCCCCACATGGCCTTGGTCGCAACACCCACCCACTCTCCACTGTCCTTACATCCCCACCTTTGCCCTGATAAGCTCTGAGTGTTCATATACTGGACCAATCCTAAGGAGCCTGCCTGTAGGTTGGGAAGGGCTGGCTCATGTGCACTTTATCACAACACCTCTTGCCTTTGTCTTTCTACCATCTCTTTCCCCCACTTGTGGCCCCAGTGAGCTCTGAAGAGTCCGAATTCTGGGACCAGTCCAAGGGAAACTGCCTGTGGTTTCAGGTTTAACAAGAAGAGACTCACCTTGCACATGGATATGACTTACTACCCAAGCAAAAGGAAGAAAACAGCCCAGCAGAACAACCCAGCCAATGAGAGCTGGTCACAACTCAGATAATGAATGACCACTATAGTTAGAACCCCCAGTTCACACCAGCAGACCTATTGTTTATGACAGTTTTCCCAAATTCCCCCTTTCCTCTGTGAAAGAACAGTCCTCTGCTTTGCTCTCCAGACATGTCAATGGTTTTGCTATAGCTTGCTTGTCTAGATTTCAAATCTCTGATGTTCCTGAAAAAAAATTTACTTATAAACTGACAGGTTTATTTTTTTAAGTTTAACATTATTAGGTGATCAGAAGCGATTTAGAGAAGACCCCAAACAACTCTGAAGCTGGTGAGTAAACAGGTAGGTACCAGCACCCACAGAGCAAATTGGGCTCACTGCTTTCTCACCAACTTTGGAGTTTGAGGATGACACTTCTCCTGGCTTTCAGCTCTACTCTTTCTGTGTTTGAGCTCTCCAGGTTTTATTTGGGGGCTGTTCGGCTTTTTTTTTTTTCCTGAGAGTCCTCATTTGGCATTTGTTCTGACTCCTTTACTGAATCTGACTGTTGCTGTTGGAACTGTTCTGGCCTTCTTCACCTCTTGTTTGAAACCAGACTATTCCTATTTAAACTGTGCTACCCTGTGGTCTGATTCCTTCATAACTGGGCTGTTCCTATTGAAACTGTGCTTGTCTTTGGTCTGATTCTTTCTGGATCCGGGCTGTTTTATGTTGAAACTGTGTTGTTTGGATTTTTTTCTCTTTGCTCTAGAGAAGAACCTCTGAGAAATGGAGTATTAGTTATCAAAATGCTTTGAGAGTGGCATCCACCCCCTAACTGGGACTCTGGCCAGTTTTATGTTTAAAAACTATGATCCCTTAGCATAATACTCTCTAGCTTCACCCATATCATTGCAAATGGCAAGGTTTCATTCTTTTTTATGGCTGAGTAATATTCCATTGTATATATAAAACCATATCTTCTTTATCCATTAATCAGTCAACGGACACTTGGGATGTTTCCATAATTTTGCTTTTGTAGATAATGCAGCTATAAACATTGGAGCTGGAAAGGATTATGCTAAGCAAAACAAGTCAGTCAGAGAAAGGTAACTACCATATAATTTCACTAATATGTGGTATTTAAGAATAAAATAAATGAACAAAGGGAAAAGAGAGGCAAACCAAGAAACATACTTTTAAAAATATATGTATATGTTTTAATGTTTTATTTATTTTGAGAGAGAGAGAGAGAGCAAACACAGGGGAGGGGCAGAGAGAGAGGGAGAGAGAGAATCCCAAGCAAGCTCTGCACTGTCAGCGCAGAGCTCAATGTGAGCTTTGACCTGTCAAACAATGAGATTATGACCTGAACTGAAATCAAGAGTTGGCCGCTCAACTTAATGAGCCACCCAGGAACCCCAAGAAACAGACTCTCAACTATAGAGAACAAACTGATGGTTACCAGAAAGACAGGGNGCCCCCAGTGTGGTTTGAAAATGTGGGATCACTATATTGTACACCTGATACTAATGTTACCATGTTGTTAACTAACTAGAATTTAACTAAAAACTTAAAAATAAATCACATCATGGGGCACCCGGGTGGCTCAGTCGGTTAAGTGCCCGACTTCGCTCAGGTCATGATCTCACAGTTCGTGGGTTCGAGCCCCACGTCGGGCTCTGTCCTGACAGCCAGCTCAGAGCCTGGAGCCTGTTTCACATTCTGTGTCTCCCTTTCTCTCTGACCCTCTCCTGCTCATGCTGTCTCTCTCTCTCTCTCAGAAATAAATAAAACATTAAAAAAATCACATCTTTATTTTTACTAACCTCTGACAGAAATTTAGCAAGTCCTTCTGTTACTAAGGTAGGCAACAAGTCACAGAAGTATTAGCAGTATCTGTGACTTTGTCACCAATAGATATCCCAAGAGATATTTCTTTTTTCATATATTTTTAATGTTTCATTTATTTCTAATGAGAGAGAGAGAGAGAGAGAGCTGGGAGGGTCAGAGAGAGAGGGAGACACAGAATCTGAAACAGGCTCCAGGCTCTGAGCTAGCTGTCAGCACAGAGCCCAATGCGGGGCTCGAACCCTCAAACTGAGATCATGACCTGAGCCGAAGTCAGATGCTTAACTGACTGAGCCACCCAGGCACTTCATCCCAAGAGATATTTCTATGTCACATTATATCAGTTAAAAATATCTTGAAATATCATTTATGGTCATACAGCCATGAAATTATGTAGTCACTAGACCTGGTATTAGATGTTACTTAGTACATTAATAAGGAAATATGTATACTACTATAAGAAATACTGATTTATTATTTTGGGAACTATATTTCAATGTAATTGGTTTCCAATTGTATTTTTGTTTTGAATGTGAAAACATTAGTCGGAAAAAATGTCTGTAGACTTCACCTGACTGCCAAGAGGTCCATGGTTCAAAAAAGAAAAGCCTGTGGGTTATTTGGTTTGACACTTCCCCACATACCCCCATGTATTTTTCCATGCCTTCCTCCGTAGTCTCAAAGAGGACTACAGTAGTGACAAACATACACATTGAAATGCCACCCCCAAGGAGAGCATGGTAGATGAAGAAGTTGAGCCTGAGGTCAGCTTGCTCTGCTCTACCACTTATTGTGTGACCCAGGTAAGAAGTAGCTTAACCTCTCTGTGCCTCATATCTGTAAAATGGGAATGATATTATTCCTTCCACATACAGGAGTTAATCCACTAATCCATTAAACTCTTAGAGTCTACCACACAGTAAGCTCTCAGAAAATGTTAGCTGCTCTTTCAAGTGCCCATCATAGCTGTTTCTTTATGATATTTATAGGGAGGGGAGAGGAGGAGAGAAAAGAGTAGGTTGGCTATTCCTCTTGTGAGTCACAGCCTACACATATAACTTTTATGATGCACAAAATTGATATCCTTTTTGAAGCACATGAAGGAAGCACTTGATAGTTCTTCCTTGAAAAGTTTCCAACTTCATTTTATGTTTTATATAGTAAACTCTCAAATGAATCTTTTTAATGCTGCAGTGGCAGTATAAATGCTCTCCACTGTTGGTTTACAAACAGGACTTTCATTTAAATAATATTTGTCTTTCAGGGATGCCTGGGTAGCTCAGTTGGTTAAGCATCTAACCCTTGGTTTCAGCTCAGATCATGATCTCACAGTCCTGAGATGGAGCCCTGTGTCAATTCCTTGCTGAGCATGGAACCTGCTTAAGATTCTCTCTTTCCCACTCTTTCTGTCCTTCCCCTGCTTGTGTGTGTGCATGCAATCTCTCTCTCTCTCTCTCTCTCACACACACACACACACACACACACAAAGGAATATTAAAAAATATTTGCCTTTCATAATTCACATTCATTTCTAATCTCTCTAAGACATGGGTCATGGCTGGGGTGCCTGGATGGCTCAGTAGGTTAAGTGTCCAACTTCAGCTCAGATCACAATCTCATGGTTCATGGGTTTGAGCCCTGTGTCAGGCTCTGTGCTAACAGCTCAGAGCCTGGAACCTGCTTTGGATTCTGTGTTTCCTTCTCTCTCTCTGCCCCTCCCTGCTCATGCTCTGTCTCTCTCTCCTTCAAAAATAAATAAACATTAAAAAAAACCTTTTTTTAAAAAAAGACATGGGTCTTGGCTGTCATTTTAACTGTTGGGGGAAACACTAAATATAAATGGAAGTAAATTCACTCATTCGTTCAATCAATAATTATCAAATTCCAGGCACTACTCTAAATGTATAAGAATTCTTGGTGAACAAGACAAAGTCCCCACTGCCATTGAGATTAGGTTATAGTGTAGAAGACAAACAATATACTAAAATAAATTTTTTAAAGTATCAGGAGGTGACTGATATTTCACAGAGTATTAAAATAAAGTGATGTTTAAATAAATAAATAAATAAAAATAGAATAAAAGTGATGTTACATACGTAAGGACCAGGTGGCTATTTTAGATTGGGTAGTTAGAGAAGTTCTCTTTAAGTAGGTGACATTTAGGCAGAGATCTGAATGACAAAGAGGAGCCAGTCAAACCCAAGCATTCCAGGCAAAGGGAATAGCTAGTGTAAAGTCATTAGAGCAGGACGGAGTTTACCTGATCTTATCCATTTAGTAGTGGAAAGAAAGCCACTATTGGCTGGAACATAGTGAGCAAAGGGTAGAGCCACTAAGGAGAGGAAAACAGGGATCAGATAGTGCAAGGCTTTGTAAATAAAGGCAAGATTTATTCTCAATGCAATGGGAAGCTACCACAGTTTTAGTCAGAAGTAAGGTGATCTGATTTACCCTTTAAAATCACTCCACTTATTACTTGGAGAATGAACGTATTGGAGCAAGACTGAGTACAGAAAGGCCCATTAAAATGATAGTCTGCACTAGATTACAGCACGGAGACAGCAAGGAGGATCAGCTTAGGCAGTAGGGTATATTTTGGAGGTAGAGCTACTAGACCTTACTGATTGGAGTGTGAAGAAATGAGATGAATCAAGAATAACTCCTAATCTTTTGGCCTTTGTAACTGGGCTGATGGTGCCAATTATTGAGATGGATAAGTTGTGGAGGGGGTAAGGGGATAGGGAAGTGGGTAACCAATAATAATTGAGAATTCTTAATCTATACTTATCTTAATTTTGAGTTGCCCATCCAACATGCAATTGGAGATATCAAGTAGATGGTTACCCAAGTCTAGACTTCAGGGGAGACATCAGGGGCCAGCCAGAGATACAAATTTGAGAGTTATTAGCCTAGGTATGGTATTTAAAACCATAGGAGTTGATGAGTTCATCTAGTTAGAAAGTATAAACACAGCAAAAAGAGTTGAAGACTAAGTCCTAACTTTGGAAGGACTGCACTTAGGATGCACTCCTAACTTTGGAAGTCTCATAAAGGGGAGGGAGCTAATAAGAGACTAAGAACCAAGCAGGAAGGTTGGAGGAAAACAAAGTGGACCTGGCATCGTGAAAGCCTAAAGAGCAGTGTTTCCAGCAGGGAGTGATTGATCACTAATATCAAAAACTGCTGAGTGATCCAGAAGGTTGAGGACAGAGTCGACCTGACTTTGGCAACATATGGGTCAACAGTGACTTGATAGGAGACATTTCAGTATATGTAGGGGATGAAAGCGTGGTGGGATGAGAAAGCCAGCAAGTACAGACAGTTATTCTGAGTTTTGTTATTATGAGAAGCAAAGAAATCAGGCAAAAGCTGGAGGGAGTGTAAGATCAAGGGAAGTTATACACGTAGGGAGTTAAATGGGAGAGAGGCTGGGTAGGGAAACTGTGAGAAGGGAAACCAGATTTAAACTCTGCTGTCTGCCCTCAGAGAGTTTATGGTCTTCTCTTGGAGAAGTTGAGGATAATAGTGGTAAAAAGTTTAGGCGTTGGACTAAATAAAACAGTATCTGTACTGCTGAGCACAATGTCTAACACTAAGAACTCAATAGATGGAAGGAAGCTATAATTACAAAACAATTTGAAGACACTCTAAGATAGGAGGTAATTAAGGACTAAACTGAGTAAGTAATTAGATGTTAATATTTCAGAAAACAAGGAGATTACTATCAGCCACAGTGACCATAATTAAAAATCAGGACCCATCGTATGGGAAAATGGGTTTAAAAAAATCTGTTAATATATCGATGTGAATAAATTTAAAAAGCTCTACAGATTTTAAAAATCTTTCAGCCACCTACTTAAACAGTTCCCTTCATTGGAAATACTTAAATTGCATGTAGTCCCAAATACCCTGAGCCATTTTGAGACCTCTCTACCAGTGCTCATGCTTTTCCCTCTGCCTGAAGCATCATTTCCTACCCTTACCTACCCTTACCTGCTCATTCTTCAGAGCTTCTTCCTCTGGTCCCGTGGGGCTGGGTGCTTCTCTGCTTGCACCAGGTATGCAATGTTACCATAACTTTTACCACAATGTATTGACATTTTCTATTTGTTTACCTTTTGAGTCTTTACTGTTCTATTTTGGAGTTTACTAGACTATAGGCTTTGCAAGGGCAGGATCATATTGTATTCATCTTTGTTTCCCTTGTACCCAGCCTGGCTTGTGGCTGATCTCAAGCAACATTTATTGGAGACCCTTGGGTGGCTCAGTCAGTTAAGCCTCTGACTTTAGCTCAGGTCATGATCTCATGGTTTGTGAGTTCAAGCCCTGAATCTGGCTCCCAGTGGTCAGTGCAGAGCCTGATTCGGATTCTTTGCCCCCCTCCTCCACGTATGTGTGCTCTCTCTCTCAAAAATAAATAAACTTAAAAGAAAACTAACATTTACTGAAACCAACAGAATCTAATATTAGGATTATGCTAGAAAATCCTGGACTAGAAAAGCCTTGAAGGACTGATAACATACTCTACCACAACCTTAAAACGGGTTTATAACATAAGAATTAATCACAACTCTCGTCCTTCATCACACATTGAGTCTGCACAATTCCACACCAACTTATTTTTTAATCTTTTTTTTGGTCACTCAATTTCTAAACAATATTATTAGCATCCAGCACACTCTAAATATGCTTCATGCCAAAATTACTAAGCTCCTGTATTTTTCTCTTTTTTAATTTGAAAGAAATATATGCTCATGGTAACAAATCAACCTGTACAAAAGGAGTCTATAATAAAAAAGAAAGCTCCCTTCTATATGCTGACCTCTAGTCTCTCAGGAGTTCTTCATAGACACAGACAATACTGTCAATTTCTTGTGTATCTTTCCCAAGGTATCCTATTTTCTTACACCACGCTCTAGTTTTTTAAATGTAAATATTAGCATTTCACAAATTATTTGGCAACATGGCTTTTCCCTTTAACAGAATATTGGAGATTATTCCAGATTGGAGCCTTTTCCTTATCAGTACATCTTTCTTTTTTTTTTTTTTGACAAATAGTTTATTGTCAAATTAGTTTCCACTCAGTACATCTTTCTAACAGCTACATAGTACAGTATTCCATTTCCCATTTTATGACATACCATAACCTATTTAACCCATCTCCTATTGTTGGAAATACAAGTTGCTTTTATTCATTTCCTACTATATGACTGTTCAGTTGAATTGTGTTACCCCCAAAATTCATAATGAAGTTCTAACCCTTAATATCTCAGAATGAGACCTTATTTGGATAGCTTCCATAAAATCAAGTCAAAATGAGGTCGCTTAGGGTGGGCCCTAAGCTAATCTGACTTGTATCTTTCTAAGATGAGAAAAGTTGGACAGAGACATTTAGGAGGGAAGAAGACATAGAGAGAAAATATCCATCTATAAACCAAGGAGTGAGGCCTAGAACAGATACTTCCCTTACAGTTATCAGAAGGAAGCAACTCTGCCAGCACGCAGATCTCAGACTTCTGGCCTCCAGTATTGTGAGACAATACACTTATTGTTTAAGCCACTAAATTCATGGTACTTTGTTATGGCAGCCCTAGCAGATTAATATGATAATGCCTCAATGAATACCCTTGTGTATGTATATTTTTTTTCACAAAGACGCAGTGTATTGGTAGAATTCATAGGAGTAAGTTTATAGAAAGGCACCTCTGTATCTTTCACATAACCCTTTGCCTAGAATGTCCTACCTCCTGAGATGTTCCCAAAAAACTCCAATATAACCACTTTAAGTGCTACTTCCTCTGTGAAACCTGCTGTGGTAGCCAGCTTCTAGGATGGCTCCCAGTGACCCCGCACCTCCTAGATTTCAAGCCTTTGTGTTTGCTTCACCTTTGTGTATTCCTTTCCTCTTGAACACGGACTGGACTTATTGACTCTTTTCTTTTTTTAACATATATATTTTTTAAGTTTTATTTATTTGTTTTGAAGGAGGGAGGGTCAGAGAGGGAGGAGGGAGAGAGAGAGAGGGAGACAGAGAGAATCCCAAGCAGGCTCCACACTGTCAGCAAGGAGCCCAATGCAGGGCTCAAACTCATGAACTGTGAGATCATGACCTGAGCTGAAACTAAGAGTCAGATGCTTAACCGACTGAGCCACCCAGGAGCTCCTTATTGACTCACTTCTAATGAATAGAGAATGGCAGAAGTGATGGGACCTCTCTTCTGAGATTAGGTAACAAAGCCCATGGCTTCTGTTCCTGGGTGATTTCTCTCACACACTCTTGTTCTCTCTTGCTCTTTCTTGGTCATTCATGTAGGAGGAAGCCGGCTGCCATGTTGTGAGGCAGCCCTGTGGAGAGGCCCATGTTTCAAGATATCAAGGCCCTATAACAACCATGTGAGTGAAAATGAAAGTGGATCTCTCTTCAATCAAGCCTTTAGATGAGACTGGCAGCAGATAGCTTGTCTGCAACCAAAGAAACTGTGAGACAGTTAATTTTTGTTGCTTTGGGCTACTGAGTTTTGGGGGTAATTTGATATGTAGCAATAGATAACTAATTACCTTTTATCCTCCCCTCTTCTTTCCCCTGAACTTCTAAGCTTCCAAAGTTACTTGGACTTCTCTCTAGTAATGCCCACTACATCATACTTGTTTCTAAATCTCTCACCCCTACTTGACTATCTATCTCCAAGGACAGAAGCCCTGAATCAGCTTTATATTTACTGTGCCTTACGCAAAGTTCAAGCCACCATCGTCACTTCCCTATATTGTTGTAATAATCTCTAAACTGGGCTGCCTAAATCCTCTGTAGCCTCTGTTACATTTTCTGTCCAGCCTTAAGACATTTTTAAAAAATGCAACTTGGATCATTTGAGAGCTTAAATCCTTCTCCTCATTCTTTGGATAAAGACCTAAATTCTTAATATAGTCTCTCAGGCCTGGCATGATCTGCTTGCCTCACCACCAATTCTAAAGCCACTTCCCCCTTGTTCCCAGTACAACAGCAACACTGGCATCTCGGTTCCTCAGTTGAACCATGCTCCTTCCTCCCTCACTGTCTTTGCACACACTGTCCCTCTGCCTGGGATGCCTTCTCCTTCATCCTCACTCAGTTTCTACTCATCCTTTAGATCTCAACTTAATGTTCCTCTGAGAAAGCTTTCTGCTTTCCATTCCATCTTATATATATTTTCTAATTTGAGAGAGAGAGAGCCCATATGCATGGGAACGGGCAGAGGGGAAGAGAATCTTAAGCAGACTCCATGCTCAGCTCAGAGCCTGACACGAGGCTTGATCCCGTGACCCTGGGATCATGATCTGAGCCAAAATCAGGAGTTGGACACTCAACTGACTGAGGTGCCCCTGCCTTCTATTCTAAATCAAAGCACATGTAGTTTTCCTTCACACCACTTATCACAGTTTAGATAAACAATTGTTTAATTAGGTGTTTAACGTTTGTCTCCTCTGTTGGATATGGACTAAGCTCTATGAGGGCAGGGACACCTTGTCTTGTTCACTACCGTATCCCTAGCAGAGGATAGTGTCTGACATCTTGCAAACAGGGGTTCAATACTTTTTTTTTTCAGAATGAATTACAAGGCAACATTCCCTATTCCTTCTACAAACTTCACATCCTTTTATTATCTACACATTTAATGTTCATAATGTCGTTTCTCTATGACAGTGTTACCTGCTTTAGGTACTGATCTCTGAGAAGTAGAGACCACAGGTTTTATGTTGTGTGGTATAGGACTCAGCAGAGTTCTACTGGGGTAGGAATACAGCATTGGGAAAGGAAAGTGAAGAATAGGTTTACTGATAAATGGCCGTTAGTAGCTATTTTATTGCTGTTAAAGTCTCTGTGGCCTTTTGGGGGGCAGTGTGAAGGTAAAAGAGCATGGGCCTTGCAGTTAGACCCAGGTTTTGATCCCAACTGTACTATTCAGTAGCTGTGTGACTATGGGCAAATTACTTATTCTCTCTGTTCTTCACATTTCTCAGCTACAAAATGAGGACAGTATAATGGCACTTTTTTACAAGGTTGTTAGAGGAATTCAATGACTTGTCAAGCACTGAAGAGGGCCTGGCCTTAGCAAATGATCAATACAAATCAGCCTTTTTTTTTTTTTTTCCTTGTGGTAAAACAAGGTTGCCCATTTCTCATTTGGTACTCAAAGAAGTTTGGGAATATTTGTGGTGCTGTTAAGTTCTCTGTGGGAGGTTAAGATTGGAATACTTAAAAATATGATGCCTCCTCCTCAATTCTTTTCTCTACCTTCAAATCTTAATATTGAAGCTAGTAGGAGAAAGAAGAGACAAATGGCTGCCAGCTATGTTCTATCTGGTTCTTCAAATGACAGTAGCACCAGTTTGTCCTAGAAATTTGTATTTCTTTTGCTGACATATGCATCTTCACACACCCTTTGCCAGAGAGATAAGCTGCTAAGGGAAGGTAACTAGTTGAGATTCTTGACACCTGGCAATTTGTGAATGCTAGTTGTTTGGAGCAATCACTATCCAACTCCTTTTCTTTCTTTCTCTTCCTATTGGGACCCTGCTGGTCAATCAGAGCCTATTAAGTATTGGCTATTTAAGAGGCATAACAACATGATGAAGTTGGAATTGCACAAGAAATTCACCCAAGCAAAGGCCCTCTGCTGCTGGGACTCGGAAAATATTTCTCATAAGAAAAATATAAGAAAGGTTTTAAAAAGTCAGATGGTTAATATTCCCTCTAGACACAGTGTTCTCTCAAGGCCTCTTCCTTCTTTCTGAAGGCACACTTAGTTCTGGAGCAGAAGCTAGGAAACCAGCTGAGATAAATCGTTTTCCCCTCCCCTTTTAATCTTGTGAAAGAGCTGCCAATTCTAGAAATTCCTCCTTTGATGAGAAGATAAAGCAGAACAATGCTGTGGAACTAAACAGATTCCTAAGGGACATTCTTCTAGGGTGTGTAAAGTCTGCCTGGAAGTTGGGGTGGAGAGGGGAGGAAGGGATGGAAAGCTAGGAGTTAGTAGCCACAGCCACAAGGAATACAGTTGTTTCTAGACTTCTCCATAGAATAGCAACTCTATCCAGTTTCCGCATTTCTTGGGAGGTGTAGGCATGTTTATTACAGTGATTGCAGGGCTTCATCCACTTCACATCCACCCTACCAAAAAAAAAAAAAAAAAGAAAAGAAAGAGTGAGAAAAGTTTTCTTTCTCATTTGTTGGAGGTAAGTTTCTACTTCCAGGCTTCTCATAGTAAAAAAACAACTTTTTTTTTAAGCTGAAAATTGCAGCCCAAATCAGTCTATCAACAACATTAGATTTTAAGTCTTTGGAAGGAGCAAACCCCTTTCTCTTACCGTTTAAGGGACAATCTGTTGTAAAATGCTACAGACTGCAGTCAGAACTGAGTTTGAATCCTGCTCCTAGCTTCACCAGACGTAAATGTGGACAATTTTCTTATCTGCTGGACGTGGTTATATAATTTTTAAATCGGACATTTGAGGGCTCAACTTTACAAGCATAATCTCATTCAATTCTCACGAGGCAGATATTATTATGGAGATTGCATGTAAAGATATTTTGTAATGTAGTGAAGAGCCGTCTGGCTGTGAGTCATCATTGGGCTATCTTCCTTACCTGGCTGCTGAGGATTAAATGAGACACTGATGTGAAAGAGCTTTACACAATCCACGTGATGGACTACTAAATTACACGCCCCACAGCACCTGATCCATCGTGAGGAGTCGGTAAATACTGCTTGGAGTGCATGACTTTATATCTTGCCTGTTCCTTTCAGTCTTCCAGTCACAAACTAATCTCACGGCGGCCTGGGGCCAAAACCACGAATCTAGGATCCACAGCCAGGTTCGAGGAGACTGCAGAGTCCTTGGAGAGGGCAAGGAAATAGAGTACTTTGGTGGTTGGCGGGTACCCGGCCGTAGAGGCGGCCGGCTGGTGTTCCCGGAGGCACCCCGGTCCTCAGTCTGGTGCTGCAAGGAGAGATACCCAGAGCACCGCTTGGCATTTCCCCGGGAAAGCCGCAGCCTGGCCGCGACACCCAGAGCTCTAGCCTCGCGGGACGCGCCCAAGCCCCGCCCATAACCTCAGGTAGGCCGTCGGCACCAGCCAATCCACCAGAAGCCTGGGCGCGGAAGGCGGTGCTTCCCTGATCGGAAGTGACGTGCTGTGCTTGGCTGGCCGCGGAGTCAGCCGAGGCTCTTGGCGGCGGCTGAGGCGGCTGGGAGGGAAATGGCTCGGACCGTGGCTGCTCCGGCGGCTCGGGTTGTGGTGGAGTCAGAGGCTAGGGCGGCGTGAGGTAAGGAGCGGTAGGTGTGGTGGGGGCCGGTACCTGGGACCCTGCTATCCAAGGGCAGCAAGAGGCTCCGGGGAGCCCAGGAAGGGAGGGTCTCTTGCCGCGGCCCCCCGTCCCCGGGTGCCCGCCTTTGACCCTCCATCTGGTACTCTTGGCGTTGCCCTAGACAGACTCACCTCCCCCGGGCCTTGCTTCCACCTAGGCCGTTGCTGACTGTCCCGCCGAAGGTGCGGAGGGGCCCGCGCCCCCATTAGGCCCCTCTTGGCGGGGGCTGGGAGGTAGTGCGCCTGGAAGTTAGTTTTCTCCCAAGGGGGAGGGGAGACCACCCTCTTGTCCTCCGCGACACGGCAGGAGCCGAAGTGGCCGGTCCTGTTTTCTTGTTGAATTGTTAGATTCCCGCGAAGTGTGTTGCACTTCTCAGTTCTGTGTCTCTCTCCTCCACCACCCCCCTCCCACCCCCGCACCTTCACCTCCTTGTCCCATCTCCGGTTTATGGGGTAATGATTTTATTTCCTCTCCCCAGTTCCCTTTTTCCCGCGAATTCACTTGCTTCGGGAAAACAGTATTATTTCAGTATGTATTTAGCGCATCATCTTTCTGGGAGTGCGGTCAGATTAAAAAATATTTGCTTAACTCTTCCTGAGTGACGGAGGAACAATACATTGTTGGGGGGGGGGAGAAAAGCACATACTTATTTTCCTCACTAAATGGTTTGGCTTTAAAAAAGAGATTCTCCAGCTGTGGAAAGTTTTTCTGGGGGAGCAGGGATTGAGGACGGAAATGAGGAAGAAAATTAAGTGAGGAGGAAAGGCTGGGGATAACATGAAAGCGAGCTTGTGGTAGTTCTTTCCCTTCTGTTCATCAGCCTGATAGAAGTTGAGGTTGTGATTATATTTTTATTTTGAACGATGGGTGTTGAATTGACAGGAAGGAGGTTTTCGTCTCTGAACGGGATTAACTATTAAAGGGGTACTCTAAAATCTTTTCAGGTGGGTATCAGAAGCTCTGTTGGGAAAAATGTTTACTGTGTTGGAATATCAAAGCCAGAGATTAGAAGAGATGTAGAAAAAAAGCTATTAGAAGAGTGGTGAAGACCTAGTATAAGGGGAAAGCCAGTTTGGAGGTCTAGGAACACCAATTCTAGGAGAGACTTTGTACCTTTGCCTCCTTGGCTTGTGATTAAGTCTCCACAGTAGACTTCTTTTAGCATATTCTGCTATACTTGGTGTTAGTGCTCTTATTAGACTGAAGTGCTCCAGTTGAGGTCTATACAGTTGAAGATAATTGCTTGTTTAATATTAAGACTGGTTTTGAGTACTGAAAAGCATTATGACTGAGAATAGAGAGATTTTATTATTTAACTCAAACTTAATTCAAAAGTGACTTTATATAGATACCAAGCATATTATGAAAATCTGTTTTGTTTGCATGTTGCTTGCAGTTTTTCTTGGCAAGAGCTGTATTTTACTGTTTTCATCCATACGTTTCACAACTTTTTCTGTTAAATGGAACATAAAAGTTGGCATGTTTGCATTTAGGAATTAGAGACTATAACTTTAGGCAATTAGCTGTATATTAGGCATCTGACTTTTTAAAAAATTTTTTTTAATGTCTCTTTATTTTTGAGAGAGAGCTGCATGCGCAAGTGGGTGAGGGGCAGAGAGGGAGACAGGATCTGAAGCGGGCTCTGTGCTGACAGCGTAGAGCCCATTAAGCATCTGATTCTTTGCTTCTGCCTCCTGCCATGAATGGTTCTAAAATTTTTTTTAATATTTATTTTTGAGACGCGCGCACACACACACACACACACACACACACACACACAGTGAGAGTGGGGGAGGGGCAGAGAGAGAGAGGGAAACACAGAACCCAAGGCCGCCTCTAGGCACTGAGCTCTCAGCACACAGCTTGAGGTGGAGCTCGAACCCACGAAACGTGAGGTCATGACCTGAGCTGAAGTTGGACTTAACCAACTGGGCCACCCAGGCACCCCTAAAATTTTTGGCTGAAGATTGTACATGAGTTCCATGTCCAGGAATCTTTCTTTTATCTGGCACATTTTGCACTTGTAAGCACATTCAGTAACTGAACTTCTACCTAACAAGAGTGTTGAATTTCCCAAGAGCTCAGAGATCTTATCAGAGCATCAGACCAAACTTTTCAGAGCAGCAGGGCAAAGCGCTTATTTAAATGCTTTGTAACTTGTTACTCATTTTGATAACATAAATGAGCTATTTTATTATATTTTCCATATTCCAAGAAGAAATTAAGACAGGTAAATGATAAAGGTGAATGTTTTAGTACTGTTCATTTACATAGTACGTGATTTGATTTGTTGTATTTGAGTAGGGCTAAAAATTAACTCTCTGAAAGACTTTGTTTTCATAGGGCCTGCAAGGATGCCTGGCACTGCAGTGGTTGGAGGGATAGAAAAAAATGAGACACAAGAGATAATAACCATATGGTTATAGGGGCATTAGTAGATCCAAAGTACTAAAAAGAATATGGTCGGGCACCTGGGTGGCTCAGTCGGTTGAGCCTTCGACTTTGGCTCAGTTCATGATCTCGTGGTTTGTGGGGTTTGTGGGTTCGAGCCCCACATAGGGCTCTGTGCTGACAGCTAGCTCAGAGCCTGGAACCTGCTTCAGATTCTGTATCTCCCTCCCTGTCTGACCCTCCCCTGCTCACGCTGTCTCTCTTTCTCTCTCTGTCTCAGAAATAAATAAAACGTTAAAAAAAATTTTTTTTAAAAGAATATGGTCACATGGTCTGGAGAGGGGGAAGGAGTGCATGTGAGGAAGAGGATACTCAAATTGAGTCTTAAAGGATGAATTTCTCCTATTAATGAGGGTAGGATAAAGGTGATCAGGTTCTAGACCTTGCTGTGATACTACCAAGCAGTGAGATATTAAGCTGCTTATTCTGTTATCCATTAAAAAAAAATTTGGGGGGGGGGCGCCTGGGTGGCTTAGTCGGTTGAGCGTCCAACTTTCACTTAGGTCATGATCTCCTGATTCGTGGGTTTGAGCCCCGCGTTGCGCTCTGTGCTGACTGCCAGCTCAGAACCTGGAGCCTGTTTCAGTCTGTGACTCCCTCTCTCTCTGACCCTCCCCTGCTCATGCTGTCTCTCTCTCTCTCTCTCTCGAAATAAATTAAAAAAAAAATTTTTTTTTGGTATCTATTTTTTTATTTAAGAGTTTATATCTAAATTAATACTCTCCAGTAGAAATACTAAATGAGAGCCACATACATAAGATATTTTACTTCTTTTTTTTTTTTTTTTGGTAAGTCTTTGAAATTTGTTATGCATCTTACACTTAGAACACATCTCATTTTGGGACACCTGGATTGCTTGGTTGGTTGAGTGTCCAACTCTTGATTTCAGTTCAGGTCATAATCCCAGGGTTATGGGATCAAGCCCCATGTCAGGGGCTCTCTCTCTCTCTCTCCCTCTGCCCCTCTCCCCAGCTTGTCTTTTCTCTCTCTTAAAAAAAAAAAAATGAAACCACATCTCACTTTGGACAAACCACATTTCAAGCACTCAATAGCTGCTTGTAGTTAGTAGCTTCCAGACTGAACAATGCAGATACATAGTTTGAAAATTCTGTTCTGTCTTGGATTCCTGCTTGAAAAGGAAAACCAACTTCTATGAGAAATGAATTATCAGAAATTTATAATTTCTCATCATTTTGATGGTGTTCATATATGAATCTTTTGATGGGAATTATAATCACACTTTGGAATAATATTGCTATAGGATATTTTTCAGGTTCATATGGTTAAGGTTGGGACTAGAAGAAACTATTTACTCTGTTCTCTGGGGGAGTCACATTTTTGATATTTTTATTTTGTGCACTTGTGTATATGTTATATCCATCCTTTTCTCTGCAATTTGTTATTTATAACTGATAGATTCAGAACACAAAGGGAGAGTACACATTGACATTTTAGGCAGTTAAAAAGCAAATTTATATAATTTTAAACTACTTTTTGGGTTTCTTAAAATTTTTAATTTAGCTGTTTAGGTACAAAAGCAAATGGAATTTCTTTTTTTAATGTTTGTTTATTTTTGAGAGAGCGAGAGAGAGCGCATGCGCACACTTGCGCGCAAGAGAAAGTAAGTGAGCTGGGAGGGGCAGAGAGCAGGGGACAAAGGATCCTAAGTGGGTTCTGTGCTGACAGCAGCAAGCCCCATGTGGGGCTTGAACTCACAAACCGTGAGATAATGACCTGAGCCAGAGTCGGATACTTAACCAAGTGCGCCACCCAGTCATCCCTGAGATGGATTTTTTTAAAAGATAAGTTTATTATCCTCACTTTACACATGAAGAATTTTGGAATCAGGAAGACTAAACAGCTGGATTATAATTACAGTTTGTGAATGGTAGAGCTGGGTTTTGAACCCTAATATGTTGGGGTCAAATCCCACACTGGCTGGCTCTGTATGGGATTTGTAAACACTCTTGATTTTAATATATTTGAAGGTTTAGTAGCAAGTATTTATCTTTTTTTTTTTTTCCTCCTAAGTAATCTCTATACCCAGTGTGGGGAGATCAAGAGTTGCATGCTGTAAGGACTGAACCAGCCATGTGCCCCTTGAGTAAAGAATTTAGATCTTACTTAAACTGTTACTGTAGGAGGAAGGTGATGAAGTGTCAGAGACAGAGTTATTTCAATGCACAGGGAAGAACTTGGGGAAAAACTTAGGAGAAAATAAAATATAAGTTTAAGGAAGTACTTGCAAGTTCTATTTGAAAAGATAAAAACAGGACAGGGATGAAATAAGAGATGAGAATAAGTAAACATCTTCAATAAAGAACTTGGAGGCCAATAGTCAGAACCTTTATATTATTTGGGTGATTCAGAAAATGTTAGCACAAGCTTTGAACTTGTGGCTTGAGTAGTGTGGAAGACATGGTTAAGAGGACTGAAAGAGAAGCTGGTGACTCTAAATCAGTAGCAGAGTAATGCTAGTTCCTGTTGTGAAATGAGTAGGGATTTGGTGAGGAATTTGACTGTGAGAAAGGAATAGAATAGGCAGTGTTAAGAAAATTGGTTAAAAATTTTGTAATAATTTAGGGCGCCTGGGTGGCTCAGTCGGTTGAGTGCCAACTTTGGCTCAGGGCACGATCTCATAGATCTTGTAGTTCTTGAGTTCGAGCCTGCATCTGCTTTGGATCCTGTGTCACCTTCTCTCTCTGCCCCTCCCCTGCTCGCCCTTTGTCTGCCTTGTCTGTCTCTTTCACAGTGTGTGTGTGTCTTTCTCAAAAATAAAATACAAAAAAAAATTAAGGAATTTGCAATAATGGGAAATCCTGATTGAAACAGGCTATTTTTAAAAAAGTAGTTTCCTACCTATAAAACCAGAAATTGGCAGTTTATCTTTGGAAAACATCAGTGGAGGGGCACCTGGGTGGCTCTGTCGGTTAATCGTCGGACTTTGGTTCAGGTCATGATCTCATGGTTCGTGGGTTCAAGTCCCACATCGGCTCTGTCCTGACAGCTAGCTCAGAGCCTGGAGCCTGCTTCAGATTCTTTGTCTGTCTCTCTTTCTGACCCTCCCCTGCTCAAGCTGTCTTTCTCAGAAATAAAACATTAAAAAAGTTAAAAAAAAAAAAAAAAACAAAACATCAGTGGAGGCAGGAAGACATTAAGTATTAAAGTTCTGCTGTGGGGGTGATCAAGCACAAGACTCCTGATCTTGGGGTTGTGAGTTTGAGACCCATGTTGGGTGTGGAGCCTACTTAAAAATAAAGTTCTGTGGTGGAATGAGAGAGAAAAGCAAAGACAAAAGCCTCTTTCAAGATAAAAGGGTAGGGAAATTGAGAGGAGACAATAAAGGGAAATCCATGCAGGTACATTGCCTTTTGGAGAAAAGAATGGATGTTGATGGGAGAGATACACACACTTGGAAAAAAATACCTAATTAGGGAACAGGAAAATGTTTTTTCAGATGTTTAGTTGCAGTTTAGGGAATTATGCGAAGCTTGTATTTTATCCCCAAGATAAACTCTGAAGGAGACCTAATTATACCAAAAAAAAAAAAAAATAGTGTTGTGAGTATCCATAATCAAGTTGATTTTAGTAAGTCTCTTTATATGTGTTCATGGCATAATTTATAACTGTTCTGACCTTATTTTGTTGTTGTTGTTTTTGTTTTTAGTTTAGTGTGTATGTATATATTTAGACTACAGTGTTGAGTTGAGAAAAGGTGGTCTTTGGCTCCAGGGAATGTAGCCTGGTTTTATTTGACTAGATGTCATAATGACATTTATTGGACTGGAATTCTGCCTATATTGAAATGTATGACATGGGCAGCTGAATGGCTCAGTCGGTTAAGCATCTGACTTCCTCTAGGTCATGATGTCACAGTTTGTGAGTATGAGCTCCTCTGTGGAGCCTGGAGCCTGCTTCAGAGTCTATGTCTCCCTCCCCTGCTCATGCTCTATCTCTTTCTCTCTCAAAATTAAACATAAAAAAAAAAAGAAAAATGAAATGTATGACATGACACTGTAACTACAGGTTTTTTAAAAACATCAGATTTATTGAGGTATAATTTACTTCATCTGTTTTAGGTTTCAGCTCTAGAAGTTATGAGGTAGTGACAGTGTGTAACTGCCACCACCACACTCCACTCCAAAAAGTATTTTTATTCCCCTTTGTAATCAATGATACCTTTCACTTACCCTCCAGACAACTGATTTTTTTTTCTATTCCTATAGTTTTGCCTTCCCAGAATGTCCTATAAATACAGTATATTCAGCCTTTTTTTTTTTTAACAAATGGTCATCTGCAACTCAAAGGAAGTCATTTCTCCTTTAACCCCAAAGTTGTTTTTTTTTTTAAGTTTATTTATTTTTAGTAATTCTATACCCTATATGGGGCGCAGACTCATGACCCCTAGATCAAGAGTTGTAGGTTCTTCTGACTGAGCCAGCCAGGCATCCCAGGATGTATAGCCTTTTGAGTCTGGCTTCTTTCACTAGACATAATGCTTTTGAGATTCAATAAAACACCACATTTTGTATATCCATATTTTGATGGACAGTTAGGTTGTTGCTACCTCTTAGCTATTGTAAATATTGCTGTGAGGGTCAGTGTACAGTTATCCTGTTTTTAATTCTTTTGGGTGTATCTATCTAGGAGTGGAATTGCTGAGTCATATGGAATTTCTATGTTTAATTTATTGAGACAACACCAAAATATTTTCCAAAGTTGGCTGCACCATTTTACATTCGCATCAACAAAGGATGAGGGTTCCAATTTCTTCACATCCTTATCAACCCCACATGTTATTTTCCATTTAAATTTTAGCCATTCTAGTAGGTATGCAGTGGTATCTCATTATGGTTTTGATTTACATTTCTTTAATGAATAATGCTATTGAACATCTTTTCATGTGATAAGCTGCCTTTTTTAGTGGTATGAATATAGTGATGGTTGTTCCAATAATTGGACTTGTATAATACATATATGTATCATTAAATGCCTGTTATAAACCAGGCATTATGTGTATTATTTTATTTAACCCTGACAACACTGAGATATGATCTATTTTTTACAAATGAGAAAATTAAGACAAAGGGAGATTAACTAGTTTAAGATTACACAGTTAATAAGAAGCCTGATAATTAAGTCTTGCTACTACATTTCTCCTCTTTATCACTATTGTATGAAACTACCAATTTAATGCAGTTGGTGTCATGTGAAGACAAGATTTTGTTAGCCGTAGTAATTATGGAGTTTTGGGGGAAAATTCAAGAAATATTCATGTCAGTTTTTTATCATGTCAGTTTTTCATTGTAATTCCGTTTGGGGGTTCTCAGTTATAACTCAGTTTTATGTTTTCCTGTCTTAAGCTGTGTTGGAAATGGAGGCATATACCATAACATTTAGCACAAAAGCTTACTGTTATTTGTCCTGTTGGGATTGGGGTAGTGTCAGAGTATATTTAATGATTCATGTTAAATGAATGGACAGTAAAGTAGTCCAAAGTTCAGTAATTATCTTCACAAAGCAGTACTACTGTTGGGATTTTGAGTTAGATTGAAAACTGCTTTGTCAGTAAAATGTCTTTCAACAGGAAACTCTTGCTGTAACTGTATTCCCTCTTCCATGTCCCCCTCCCAATATATCTATATCTATATATGCACATATAGAAAGTTGTTCTTGATGAATGCCCTGTTGTGAATCTTTTATGTGTAGAATGTTGCTCCTAAGAGGTCAGGGTGGTATAATGACAGCTAGTGCTTGTTAGACTACAGTGTAGTGCTTTTTGTCAAAATGAGAGAATCAAACCCTTTATTAACTGCTTGTAGTACTTGGGCAAAGTGTAATTATAAAGTGTGGTATGGAGATTAAAGAGTGTGGGAGCTGGCTAGGCTCATCCATCTTTAAACTTGGGAAGCTCAGAAAGGTCTGTCTTTGTTTTCCCATGACTCCCCTCTTATGTCTAGGTTACTAGGCCAATTTCATCTTTTCTCTGACTATGTTATTAAAAAATAATATCCCTTCCCACCAATTAAATCATTCTCTGTCGTGTTACCGTGTTTTTTCCCCATTTCATTTACCATCTAAACTTAACATTTTTGTTTGCTTGTTTAAATGAAACCATTCTTAATATTTCCATTGTTGCCAGCTATGCAGTTCAACAAGAACTGTTGAACTAGTTCAAGTTCTTACTAGTTCTTTTCTGGATTGTTTTAGTTACATATTAATTGGTCTCTTGGTTTTCTTTTTGGTTTTCCTTCGGTCTTTTTTCAGCAAAGCAAATAGAAATCTTTGAACATTGTAAATCAGCTCACATGAATGTCTCTTACACACCTTTGGCATTTTATCACACATAATAATTGAGTATACTAGTGGTTTTCCTCCTTGGAAGTATATTAAGTTTAATTATAGAAAGTTCATATTAATAGATGTAGATTTTAGGATTTTTTCGAGAGAATGTTTCTTGATTTTGCTAATTGAGGTTGATGATTTAGCTTATTTTTATCAAAAAATTTTTATCAAAAAAGATTTCAACCAAAAAAAAAAAAGGAAAGATGAAAGTTTCACCAAGAATCACAGAGTAAGGGCGCCTGGGTGGCTTAGCTGGTTCAGCGACCAACTTCGGTTCAGGTTGTGATCTCATGGTTTGTAAGTTTGAGCCCCGTGTCGGGCTCTATGCTGACAGCTCAGAGCCTGGAGCCTGCTTCGGATTCTCTGTGTCTCTGTCTCTGTCTCTCTCCCCCTCCCTTTCTCTCTCTCTCTCTCTCTCTCTCTCTCTCAAAAATAAACATTAAAAAGAATTAAAAAAAAAAGAATCACAGAGTAAAATTAGGTTTAAAAAGAAAATTTGTGTCATACCCTAAATAAGAAATATAGGTATATACTTAACATATGTAAATTTGGAGAAATGTTTTAAATTCTACAAGTCATTATAGAAATGTCCCTGGTTCCTTCAGGAATAGACTCTATATTTTAGATTTATTTGACTCTAACTCTATGAATATTAGTAGGAACTGAAGCCACTTCTTTCCAGGTAGTAGTTTAACCTACATTATTCTGTGATCCCATTAGGTTCATTCTCTCGTATATATATATTTTTTGAGGTTTATTTATTTTAAGCCAGAGAAAGATTTCACTAGTGGAACTTGAGAAACACAGCAGATGAACATAGGGGAAGGGAAGGAAAAATAAGATAAAAATTGTGAGGGAGGCAAAACATAAGAGACTCATTTTTGAGGTAGGGAGGGGACACCTGGTTGGCTGAGTTGATTAAACGTCTGACTTTGGCTCAGGTCATTATCTCATGGTTCATGAGTTTGAGCCCCACTTCTCTTTCTCGCTGCCCCTCGTGGGATTCTCTCTCTCTCTCTCTCTCTCTCTCTCTCTCTCTCTCNATTAAAAAGAATTAAAAAAAAAAGAATCACAGAGTAAAATTAGGTTTAAAAAGAAAATTTGTGTCATACCCTAAATAAGAAATATAGGTATATACTTAACATATGTAAATTTGGAGAAATGTTTTAAATTCTACAAGTCATTATAGAAATGTCCCTGGTTCCTTCAGGAATAGACTCTATATTTTAGATTTATTTGACTCTAACTCTATGAATATTAGTAGGAACTGAAGCCACTTCTTTCCAGGTAGTAGTTTAACCTACATTATTCTGTGATCCCATTAGGTTCATTCTCTCGTATATATATATTTTTTGAGGTTTATTTATTTTAAGCCAGAGAAAGATTTCACTAGTGGAACTTGAGAAACACAGCAGATGAACATAGGGGAAGGGAAGGAAAAATAAGATAAAAATTGTGAGGGAGGCAAAACATAAGAGACTCATTTTTGAGGTAGGGAGGGGACACCTGGTTGGCTGAGTTGATTAAACGTCTGACTTTGGCTCAGGTCATTATCTCATGGTTCATGAGTTTGAGCCCCACTTCTCTTTCTCGCTGCCCCTCGTGGGATTCTCTCTCTCTCTCTCTCTCTCTCTCTCTCTCTCTCTCTCTGCCCCTTGCTCACTTGTGCCCTCTCTTTCTCAAAACAAACAACAATAAAAAAGACTCTTACATAGAACAAACTGAGGGTTGCTGGAGGGGAGGTGGGTGGGAGGTTGGTTAAATGGGTGATGGACATTAAAGAGGGCGCTTTTTGGGATGAGCACTGGGTGTCATATGTAAGTGATGAATCACTGGGTTCTACCTCTGAAGCCAAGACTACACTGCATATTAATTAACTTGAATTTAAATGAAAAAAAAAAAAAAGTTTATTTATTTTGAGAGTGTGTACAGGCCCCGGGGAGGAGGAGAGGGAGAGAGAGAATCCCAAGCAGGCTGTACACAGTCACTAATGAACTGTGAGATCATGATCTGAGAGAAGATCAAGAGTCAGACGCTTAACCTACTGAGCCACCCAGGCACCTATCTGTCTAGTATATTTTTATACTGTTTGGGCTTCAATAAACTTCTTAGATTTGCTTGGTTGATGTCTTTCTTTACTTACAGAAAGTTCTTGGTCATTTTCTCTTCAATATTTCTTCTGTTTCATTCTCTTCTACCCTCTGTTGGGACTCCAAGTCCCATAAATGTTAGACCATTTGAAATTGTTCCACAGGCATGGTGTTTTACCTCTCTCCCCTTATTTTTTTCTCTTTTTGGATGTTTTCTATTGATTTGTCTTTAAGTTTACCCATCTTTTTTAATGCTGTTCAGTCCATCTAATTATAGTTCTTCATTTCTGACATATTTTTCTAGTATTTGATTCTTTTTGAATTTGTATCATCCTGTTGAAACTGCCCCCCCCATGCATCTCCTTTGCTTTTTCTGCTAGATCATTTAGTGTTTGCATCCTAATTATTTTAATTTTTTTTAAAGTTTATTTTGAGAGAGAGAGAACAAGCTGGGAAGGGGCATAGAGAGAAGGGGGAGAGAGAATCCCAAGCAGGCTCTTCACTGTCAGCACAGAGCCCAGTGTGGGGCTCAGACTCACAAACCATGAGATCATGACCTGAGCCAAGATCAAGAGTTGGGCATTTAACTGACTAAACCACCCAGGCGCCCCTCATCCTAATTATTGTAGTTCCTGTTTGATAATTCGAACATTTGGGCCATCTCTGTGTCTGCTTATTTTGACTGTTTCCCTGACAATGGATCACATTTTCTTCTTTGTCTCCTAATCTTTGATTATATATTAGACAACTTAAATGCCCCTTATTCTGTTCAGGCCACTAAATTGAGAAAGTCTAATTTATAATTAAGATGGATCTGTGCTTTATTGCAACTTTAATTTGATTCAGTTCACTATTGGGTTGAAGTACTTTGGGGGGAGCAGTGATGACTTTCTCTTAAGAAGGATTGATTCCAAAGATTTTTTCAGCCTAGCTGCTAGCTTTTTAGGTTGTTAGGAAGTTTCTTTGTTCTCTACTTTGTTCTGGCTTTCAGTGTCTCAGGAGATCTCTCTGCCTTGCTGCCCTTACTCCAACCTCTCTGGAGGGCACCTGTCTTAACGTAAAGGCCTGGAATGCTTTGGAGGGCTTTTTCTCAGCTCTTCTGCCCCATCCCCAGCCATTGGTAGCAGAAAACTTGGTGTGCCTCAGGATTTCTCCCTGTTCACGTGCCCAGCCCTGCTTTGGAGGGTGGCTGCCTTATACTTCAGGGAGGCACACATACTTCAAGGGAATCTTTTAGCTCTTCTGCCCTGTCCCCAGCTTTCAGTATGCTACCTATGCATTTAGTGAAGACCTGAGGGAAAGAGTTGATAGCTGGGTACAGACTTGTTCCATGCCTGGGACTCCTTGTAATTCTGAATTCAGAGCTTTAGACCATTCAGCCTTACCTCTGCCACGCCTCAGAATTCTAATCATGGTAGCCTACACATCGGTGTTGAAAGTGTTTGTCAAAAGTCTAATGTGTTTCTCAACCCTGTCTACTGTGCATTCTTCCTACTCTTCTGTACCAGGGACTCGAGTAGCAGTAGACTGGCCTCTTCTATGAGAGGTTTATTATTTTCTGGAATTTAATTCATTGGAATTTTTATGTATGTCTTCTGCCCTCTGATGTCTCTTAAAAGTTTTTGGTTTTTTTGTTTTTTGTTTTTTTAGCTTATTTACCTTGCTTTTCATTGTTGGAGTGAGACAGCCTCTTGTCATTTTATATCCTAAAAACAGGAAAATCCCTTTGTTACATATTTATTACCTTTGTTTTAAAATAGTAAAGTGTACAAGTGATGAAATATTTAAAACTCTACCAAGTTTAGATAATAAAAATCTGCTTTCTACCACTGGCTCCCCCCAGTCCTCCATTTTTAGTTATTGACCTAGTTCCTTACCTTTATCACCTCTGTCTTCTAAGCTGTCAGCACAGAGCCTGATGCGGGGCTCAAACCCATGAACTGTGAGATCATGACCTGAGCTGAAGTTGGACGCTTAACTGACTGAGCCACCCAGGTGCTCCTGTCTCTTCCTTTTGAAGTCAGACCCTTAATCTGTGCTTCTGATTCATATTCAACTATACACACTAGCTTAGATATGGAGTATCTCCTGTCTTCTGTGCCTTTTACTCTTTGTCCCCTGAATTTTTGTCTTTAACCTACCATATGTTGAAGGCCTTAATCATTTTAAACAACCATTTCTGACACCACCTTCTGTTTCTCCTAGTTCCCTTTACTGTCAAAGAATTGAAAGATTAATATACCTTTGATACTTGTAAGTCTTTACTTTTTCAGTTTTCCAACTTCTCTGAAGTATTCTCTTTGAAAAATTACTAATCGGGAGGGGGAAATGAGGAGTGACTGCTAATGGATAAAGGATTTCTTTGGGGGTGATGAAAATGTTCTGCAATTTGGTAGTGGTGATGGTTGCATAATTCTAATTATATAAAAATCGACTTATATGCTTTAAATGGGTGAGTTTTATAAGTTAATTTTCTCAATAAAACTATTAAAATAATCACAAACGAGCTTTTAGATTTAGTGTTTTTCTTTTCAGCCCTTATCTTGTGTCACCTCTCTGTGGAGTTTTTGATGTTACTGACCACATCTTAGGACACAGAATTCCTTTATTTCTCTGATAACTAGTCTTCACACCTGTTATTTTCCTCTGACCTTTTGTTTCCTGCTTAGGTATTAGAAGCCCTTGTGATTTCCTCCTTGTCCTTCTTTCTTTCACACTACACATTCTCTCAGGGCAATCTCTACTTTCATGACTTCAGATCTTCAGTTTTATATAGGTAATGCCTCAAGATTCATCTCCAGGGAAATTGTTCTGTTGAGCCCAAGGCCTGTATTTCTCATCAACAAGCAGGCATGAACTGTATTTTCCACAAGTACTTCAAAATAGTAATGTGTTTTGGTCTCACTAAAAAGGATCATATAGTTCTGAGGAACAGTTCTGAGAGTAACACATAGTTTTATTCCCTCAATGACAGAAATTAATGGTTTACAATTTGACACATGGAAGATGACTTCCAAATACTTTGAATGAAAATGAGTGCAACAAGAATGGATTACAAATCTGGTATCTCTTAGGTTCAAATACTCATTTGGAGTAGGATATTTGTATGTGCTTTTAAGTATCTTACAGAGTACCAAAGTCACTCTACAATGAAGAACTGCTTCCTAATCTGGTCTATATTAGATTGGATTTCATTTATTTGTTTAACAAACATTTGAATGAAAGCTTGCTTGTTCTAGGATTGTTCTGGGTGCTCGGGGTATAGGAGTGAGCCTAAGAGGTAAATCCCAGCTTCATGAAATGTATAGTCTAGAGGGGAAAGGCAGACCATGAAATACACAAGTAAATCTGTAGTACATTGGATGGTACTTAAATGCTAAGGAGAAAGTAAAGTGCATAGGCAATGGAGTTAGAGAAAGTTGCAGTTTTCACTACATTAACAGGAAGGACTTTACTCAAACGTCACCTTCTTAATGAAGACTTGAAAGTGAGAGGTGTGCCATTCAGCTCTCCAGGAAGAGCAGTCCAGAGGAAACCCAAGAGCAAAGACTCTGGGTAAAATGTATTTGAGGAACAACAAAGAGGCCACTTGGACAGTCACAGACAAGAGGGTTATAGGGGAAAAGTAATAGGGGACCAGATATTAGAGTGCCTGGTGGACTGTTGTAAAGATTTCACCAGTTTTCTGAGTGAGATAGGAGTTGTTGAAAGTTCTGAGTGGAGAGGTAAGATGATCTAAGTTTTTTAGTTTTTCTCTGGCTGCTGTGTTGAGAGTAGTCTGAAGGTGAAGGGTGGAAGGGTGGCAGAAACAGACTGGGGAGCTATTTCAGTAAACCATAGCATTTTATGCACGTATCCATAACTATCTGATAGTTACCGCCAAGCATTGCTGCCTTCCTGACAAGCTCTAATTGAATTAGAATTTTCTAATTCAGTTCAAATAAATAAATTCGCTGGATATTTATATAAATATAAATAAATTCACTCAATGGTGAGTGTGCAGTTATCTCTTGCTGATAGGAATATCTTTATTTTTAAATGCAATGAATTTTTACATATGTTATGTGTGATTCCATTAAGTGATTCACAGATGGTGAAAATTTGAGAAACCATAATTTGTTTTTTCTTTTGCTGTCTTACCCTTTTCTCATGTCCTTTAATGAGTAAGGGCAGTGTCCTTAATTTAGCCTATAGATGAGATGAAAAGTATTGTTCTTAATTGTATTTTTTATGACATTGCTAAAAAATTGAGCTTTTGTGTTCATACAGTTTGCCACATGTGAGTTTGAAAAAAACCCCACATGCTATTGCAGTTGATTTTCACGTACTATGTATAATAGATATGAAAATATTTAAAATATTTAAATTTAAAACACATGGGGAGCAGATTCTTTTTTATTGTGAAGTAACCCACAGAAAAGTGCATAAAGCATTATACGGTTATTTAACAGATAATTGTAAAATGAACACTTGTGTAACTAGTTAGTAGGTTATGAACTAGAACACTGCTTATGTTCCAGAAGTCCCCAGTGTACTTACCTGTGGTCATCCCTTCATCTATGAGTACCACTCTCCTAACTTTTGAGGATCTTTTCCTTTTCTTCTCAGTTTTACCATTATGTAAGCATTCTTAAACAATATAGTTTCTCATGTTTTTGAATTTTATATAAATGGAATCATTGTATATATTTTTGCTTCTCTCTTTGCTTATCATGTTTCTAAGTTTTATTCATTTTTTCTTATAGCTCTAGTTTTTTCATTAGCATTAGTGTATAGAATTCCATTAAATGAACTGTGATGTAACAAAAAGTATTTCTTCGTCTTTGTGCCTGGTTCCTGTCATGTAACTCCTAAAGGCCTTGGAATCTTCTGAGTTTCTTTTGTATGCCAATGAGGTAAATAGTGTCTGGGATTCCTAGTTTCAGGATGGGGCTGGTCACCAGAAAGGCTGAGGCATATTTAGAGGACTTGAACTTTCAGCTTTACCCCTTGACCTCTGGCGATGAGAGAGGAACTGAAGATTGAGCTAATTACCACTTTCAGGCCTATTTGGGACTATTATAGGCAATGTTATTTGAAGGCTCACGATTATCTTTCTTTTTAATTTGTAGAAGTTACTTATCTAGGATTTGAGTCCTTTGGTTATATGTTAAAAATATCTCCTTTTTTGTGGCTTGTTTTTATCATTGTCTTTGGTGTCTTTTGATAAATAAAAGTTCTGGATTTTACTGTAGCCAAATTATTTTTCTCTTATGGTTAGTGCTTTCTGTCTTGTTAAAGAAAGACAGAATCCCTTCTCTGATTCTAAAGATTTATAGTTCTTCCTTTCACAGATGTTTGGTTTGTCTTGACTTGATTTTTGCTTAAGGAGTGAAGTAGGAGTCTATTTTATTTCCCTTCCATTTGTCCTGGCTTCATTTAAGACAGTTCTTTCCCTGTGCTCTGATATGCTACTTGGCTACTTGTCTTAAATCTGGTGTTTTTGTAATTGTTTTTCTGTTTTTGACGTCTTAGCCTGTTTTTTATTAGATTTATCTCTTCCTGCATAAATACCATACTGTCTTAAATAAAATTAGCTTTATAATAAGTCTTTATTGAGTAGAGCAAATCCTTGTTCTTTTTCGAGAGGTTTTTGGCTATTTTGGCCCTTTAGGTTACTGAATAAATTTTAGAATCATCTTGTCAAAAAAAATTTTTTTTTGAGTGCAAGCAGGGGAGAGGGACAGAGGAACAGAGAGGGAGAGGGAGGGAGGGAGGGAAGAAGAGAGAATCCCAAGCAGGCTCTGTGCTGACAGTGTAGATGTGGGGCCAATCTCCTTTCATGACCCGAGCTAATCTCAAGAGTTGGACGCTTACTGAGCCATCCAGGCCCCCTTATTTTTTTTAACATGTTTGTTTATTTATTTATTTTGACATGGTGGGGGGGGGAGAGTGTGTACACGCACACACTTGTATGTGAGAGAGGAGAGAGTATCCCAAGCAGATTGTGGACATCAGTGTAGAGCCGACTGCAGGTCTTGATCTCATGAACTGTGAGGTCATGAACTCAGCCAAAATCAAGAGCCAGAAGCTTAACCTACTGAACCACCCAGGTGCCCCAAGAAGTTTTTTTGGGGTTGTTGTTTTTTTTAAGTGAATATGTATTTAAATATTCTCATGGCTTCAAATCCTATGAAGCTAGCCTTCTTTTTGCTGAGGTTAACTAGGATTTCCATGGGTTATTTTGGTTTTCTTTCTTTTTTTTTTAACAGTTAAATAGCTAATCTTTTTGTAATTTTGTAATCCTATTTGGTTGAGTGTAAACACATTTATCTATGAAATGTTAACAGTTGCTAATTGCAGAACAATTACAAATTGTATACTTTAAAAATATAAAATTTATCAAGAATGATAAGATAGACTTTAATGAAAAGGCTATATGTTATCTGTGGGACTTAAAAATTTTCTTTCCCTGAAAAGTAATAAGCATTAGAGGTATTTTATTGACTTGAGGGAAGGGATGACTTTTGGGAAGTTAAATATTTTCTTATCCAGAAATTAATTATGCTTGTTCACCTTTTTGTTCCTTTCCTTACAGATTCTATCCCTTAAGTTGTCCAGTAGTCACCTTTGGCTTTTGAGCACTTGAAATATGGCTAGTCTAAGTTGAAATGTGTAAGTGTAAAATAAAATATATACCACATTTTGAAGACTTAGTATGAAAAAGAATGTAAAATGTCCCATTCATATTTTTATATTGGTTACTTATTGAAATGACAGTATTTTGGATAATTGGATTAAAAATATTATTAATATATTATTAATAATTTCATCTGTTTCTTTTCATTAATGCAACTAAAAAATTTTAAATTTGGTATGTGGCTTGCATTCCATTCCTATGGAATAGTGCTGCTCTACCCTAATCTCACCCAACACCTGGACATTCGTCCATTTTCTTTTTGCAAAGTTGTATAGTGCCTGATACCAAAGTGCTTGGTTACTTTTGTCAGATTAATTTTTTCCCTCATGAATCACAGGCATAGGAGAATGTTATCTTGTCTACTGGAGTTTTTCCTTTTAGAACAGATGAAGCTCCTCTCATTTTTATTTTTTTAAGATTATTACTTTAAGTAATCTCTATACCCAATGTGGGGCTTGAACTAACAACCCTGAGATCAAGAGATAGTTGCACGCTCCACCGACTGAGCCAGCCAAGCACCCCTCCTCTCCTATTTTTAGTTTTCTGTTGCCATCTCTTACTCTTAGTTTCCAAGATAATTTTTTCTGCCACTGCGTGTTTATTCTGAACTCAAACACATGATTTTTCAGTTCTAGTTGAATTATTAATAAACCTTTTTAGGAGCACCTTGGTGATTCAGTCAGTTAAGCGTCCAGCTTCCACTTAGGTCATGGTTTTATGGTTCACAAGTTCAGGCACTGTGTCAGGCTCTGTGCTGATGGCTCAGAGCCTGCTTCTGATTCTTGTCTCTGTCTCTGCCCCTCCCCCCGCTCTCGCCTGTGCTTGCACGCGTGTATTCTCTCTCTCTCTCTCTCTCTCTCAAAAATAAACATAAAAAAATCCCTTTTAGTCTGGTTTTTTGTTTGTTGCAGAATTTGAGCTTCACTTTGATAAAGAGAATGGTGTCTTACATTTCCCAGTCTTTGAGGCATTCATTCTACAACTAGAGTAGAAGTCTGAGAGTATAAGACAAATACGAATTCATGCCCTCAATGAAATAAGTTTGTTAGTCATGTGACAATAAATTAATAAATTGGCACATGTTATTAAATAGCAGTATTAATCGCTTCATGATAGAATTAAAACAGTAAAATCTATAAATTAATGCAGAGAGAAATAACGATAGCCTTGAGGAAGAAGTTGGCATTTATAATGGATAAGGCGTGTTTAGGCACTTCAGATAACTTTTAAAGTAAAAATATATTGTAGTGAATTAACAATGCCTAGATTTGAGTCCTGATCTCATCACTTGCCAGCTACTCTGAACTTGGGCAGATTATTATAATTTTTATGAAATTTTTTCATTTGTATACTAGGGATAATAGCTGCTTAATATAATTTGGGAGGATTAAATTAGGTAATACATTTTGGCAGCAAGTATCTACAAGTTGCTACAATCTTAACAAATATTTTCCATGGTTACTGCAGTGTTAATAATTTTATTTTTAATGGTAGCACATATTCAGTTCCATGGAGATACCATAATTTATTATTCTTTGAGATTCATTTTCATTTTAGTGGAGAAATATTTGCATGGTTAAACTGAAATCACTGTTTCTCTATTATGTGTCTTGAATTTTAAGATCAGAAAGCATTTAGATGGATAACAGGACTGGTTTTATTTTTTTCTGAGATTTAAATTTAAATTGTAAATGAATGTCTACCACAGAAGAAGCCAAGAGCTTTTAAATAAATTCTTTTGGGTCTGCAAATGGTATCCCAAAGTTTAACTGAATAGTTTAATTGCCCTCTTTTGAAGAATTTAAAGTAGCTACAGCCTTGTGAGCATCATTGGGTTACTTTATGTTGGGAAATTTTTGGCAAATGGTATACAGTCATCATTCAAAAACTAGTTATATTGTCTTTTCCAGCTTGAATTAGGAGAACGTTAGCATTAAAGTTTGCATTTTGAATTAGCATGTGCAAAAATTGTTTCCTGATAAATGTCATCAAATGAAATTTTATTTTAAAAAATTAATGGAGCATGTCATTGCAGCAGCCTCAGAAAAAGAGCTGAAGCACTGGGTTACTTTTGGACAGTCTTTCAAGTCCTTTATTACCACTTGAGTATACATGCATGATAATTTTTTGGAAAGCTAAAATACGGTGATTCATCTGGTAACAGTTCACCCTTAAGTGCTTAGAGTCGAATTTAGTTTAGCCTTTGCTGCTGTGGGTTAATACTAGGGATAGAGCAAGCAAATGAATTGATAAGAAAAATACCATGTTTACTGTTAAAGTATTTTTCAAACTATTTATTTTATAACTTTGTTAGTAAATAAGAAGTAACATTAATTTGAAATATTTGGAGTGTGTTCTCTGTTGAATAAACTATCTCAAACTCACTTAAAATAATCCAGATTTCCTCTTTCAGAACAATGTCCTATCATTACCAAATATAGTAGCCAGGAAAATAAATAAATAGGCATTATGCTTGTGGAAAATGAATTGCAAGTCAAAATGTTTTTCTCTTTGCAAAATGCTCTCATCTGTTTGATTCTCTGAAAATGGACTGTGTTGTATTCAATAACAGGCAATTAAACTTGATTAATTTCTCCCACCATATATCCAGTCACGTGCCATCTGAAGTCTCTTCTCAAAACTGATCGCTCTTCATTCTTTAAAACACGTGGCCATTAAATTAAGCTTTTAAATGTTTTTATTAAGCAGGGTGCTTTTAAATGTTGTGGGGCAGAGGAAAAAAAAAAAAGTAGGTCTCTCACTTAAGCTTATTCTACTCTGTTGGGTAGACATACAAATTATAGATTCTATGTTAAGAAATTTTTGTTGTTATGGAGGAAGTTAATGTTAAGCCAGCTTAAGCAAAGGAATTTAGTGGCTTACATAAATTAAAAGACTGGCCTTGGACAAGGATTGGATCCGGACGCTTAATGTAATATTGAGAATCTGTTTCATTTTATTTATCTTACATAGCTCTGCTCTCTTCTGGCTTGGATCCATTCTCAGGGAGCATCTCCTTCAGTGGTGGCGAAGATGGCCACAGCAGTGCCAGGCTTACATCCCATCAGTTCAGCAACTTCAGTGATAGGCTTCCTTTCTAAATAGTTTCAGAAGTCATGGGATTAAATGTAATTTGCTAGACTTGGATCATTTCTTGTGGTTAGGGGTGGGAGAGTGGGGAGTAAGGATGTTCCAGCCCTATTTGAACTAGATGGAACAAAAGGAAAATGACCAAGTTCTAAAAAGAAAATATAGATTCTACCTACCAGAAGAAAGGGTACCAAGGAGGCAAAACCAGCATAAAGTCTATAAAAATGAAGATAAAAACTTCATTTGAGCTAAAAAGATAGTTTTTTAAAAAAAATGTTTAGTTTTGAGAGAGTGCAAGCAAGGGAGGGGCAGAAAGAGGGGAAGGAGGATCCAAAGTGGGCTCTCCACTGACAGGCTAAGTGACAGTACTAAGCCCGAAGTGGGTAAACTTATAAACCACGAGATCTTGACCTGAGCCTAAGTTGGAAGCTCAACTGACTGAGCCATCCAGGCTTCCCTAAAAAGATGGTTTCTAATAGGAGTTACTTAAGAAAAGCTTCAGACAGGTGGCTGTATTTGAATTGGGCCCTAAAGGACAAGTATAATTTTTCCAAGGCAGAATGAGTATAAGAAAGGACTTTCTAGGTCACTCATCTAATAAGTTTGTCAGTGAAAGGAGAAAATTAAAATTGAAGCTATTGAAGTCTAAAGAGGAATGTTAAGACTTTTTTTCTACCTTAGTATGGAGAAAACTTAAGCATTTTTATGGCAAAGGAGCAGAAGCAAATTAAGAATGCAAAGAAGGCAATCACTGATGAATAGGAGAATTCAGTGAGAATAAGTATATAAGTGGAAGGCAGCAGATTAAGGTAGGAAGAGGGAACTTGTTCATTCTCTGAGAACATGTGAAATAAGGTGGTAGTGGTGGCTATGGAAGTTAAAACAAATTTGTGGTTAAATTGGTAAGTGCCTACAGTCTTGCTTTCTCAAAGTAAGGAGAAAAGGTTGATCAGTTATGTATTGCTATGTAACCATTCCAAAATGATTTTGTGGGTTAGCAGTTTAGCTTGAACTCAGGCTGGGTGGTTTCTTCTGCTAGTCTTACCTTCAGTCACTATTGTAGCTGTGGTCATTTGGACTGTGGATGGATGGTCTAAGGTGGTGGCTTTACTCCTGTTGGTGGTTGGTGATGACTGTCGGCTGGGCCTTTTTCTCCTTGTGCTCTCTCATCCTCTGTGAGCATTCACAGTTCACATTCAGGCTTCTATGAACTTAGAACTCCAACAGTGTCACTTCTTTCACATTGTATTGGTCAAAAGCAAGTCACAGATCCAGCTCAGATCAAGTGGAGAAATAGGCCCCACTTCTTTATTGGAGGAGAAGCAAAATAATTTTATGAAGAGTATATACTGGAATCGGAGGAATTTGTACCTCTTCCTCTTCATCCAACATTTTTGAAAAATTTTCAGTCTTGCAGCCAAGTTGAAAGGATTTCATAGTGAATACCCATATGCCTACCAACTAGATTGTACTATTAATATTTTCCTGTACTTTATCACATCTATCAGATATTCAATTTATATTATTTTTGTTCGTATTTCAGAGTAAATTGTAAATATCAGTATTTTCCTTTAAGTACTTTGTGTGTATTTAGTAAAAGTCAGTATTTGTTTACAGTTTTTTCTTGAAATGTTTGCAGACAATGAGGTATACAAATTTTAAGTGTACATTGTGCCTACTTTTGCATTCTACCACAGAAGGGAAAAACTTGGACAATGCTTCAGGAGTTCAATTATGGTTGTATAGAAGAATTGCAAATAATGACTTGCTTGAATATCTTTATGTCCTCATCACTAATAATTTCTCATTTAGTATTACCTCAACACTTAGGATTTTCATTTGTGTTACATTAAAAAATTTTTTTTAATGCTTGTTTATTTTTGAGAGAGAGCGGGACAGAGTACGAGTGGAGGAGGGGCAGAAAGTGAGGGAGACACAGAATCTGAAGCAGGCACAGGACTCAAACCCACGAACCGCAAGATCGTGACCTGAGTTGAAGTCAGACTCTTAACCCACTGAGCCATCCAGGTGCCCCTCATTTGTGTTACATTAATTTGAATTCACTTGGGATGTTACCCTACCTCTGTCCTTAGACTTTTATTTCACATATACTAGGGACAAGCACTGTGCTAGAAAAAGGATGTAAGTAGGAGCTCTCTTCAATTCTAGGTATTCAAACTAGACAAATCTCAAATCAGATTAGACTAATAATAGATATCATTTATTTAATGCCTATGTTTGGCCAATGGTAAGCACTTTTTGTTGCATTCCTTCGTTTAATCCTTGTAATTTAAGAGATAGATACTTTTTCATTTTAAAAGTTAGGAAACTAAGGCATGTGGAAAAGTTTTCACTTGCCCAAGCACTTAACAACTTCTAAATCAAGCTGATGTGGCTCTAGAACCCAGAATTAACTTCTGAATCACAATGATTAGAAGAAAGAAATGTGCCTTATTTTACATAGTAGCTAACTAACCGTTTAATTGGTCATCTTGCTTAATAGGGTAATTTTGATCTTAATTGTGTTTATCTTATGTAGAAGAGTATAAATTTTAATAAGCTGATCAGTGAGAAAGTTTAATAAAATATTTCTTCTAGTTTATGAATAAATATTTTAGCAATTTGAAAAGGAGAAATTTTAGTGTTATAACTATTTTTTAAATTAAACTCTGTCTATGCCCAGTGTAGGGCTTGAACTCACAAAACCAAGATCAAGAGTCACATCCTCTACCAACTGAGCCAGCCAGGCACTCTAGTATTATAACTAATGATTTAACTGCAGATAATCAGATAGATGTGTGGTCAAAACTATGTGACAAATTCAGCTCTAAATTTAACCTTTGAGTGGAGTATTGCAGCTTCTTAGAGTTTTAACGCTTTCATTATTCTAATCTGTTATACGTCAGTTGTTCTAGATTATAAATCCTTACTCAGTTTTTCATATGATGCTTTTTAAAAAATGTTTATTTTGAGAGGGTGAGAGTGCATGCTCATGTGAGCAAGGTCAGTGCAGAAAGAGGGAGAGAGAATCCCAAGCAGGCCCCATGCTGTTAACGTGTAGCCTGATGCGGGGATTGATCTCACTAAGCCTGAGATCATGACCTGAACCAAAATCAAGAGTTGGTTCTTTAACCAACTAAGCTACCGAGGTGCCCTTCATATGAGGTTTTGTTAGTAGTTCCTTGATTTTATTGACTAGGTATTGATTACTTGTATTGCTAATTGACTTATGAGCAATTTAACAAATAGCCGAAGAATGAAACCATTTTGACTTGATATTTGCATAACAGTAAACCATCATCTAACTCATGAAAGTATGTGACTAGCAAGATATTTTGTGCCAAGAATCCTGCCAAAAGTGCCATTAGTTAACAGCAGCTATTGTAACATCTGAAGGGGAAGGTTCTTGAGTTCATTCACCGTGCTAGCTTCCCTGTTAGGTCAGGGAATGAGGTAAAGTCATGTATGTCTAAGCATACCCATTACTTCAGCAGTGTATAAGATATTTTTTAAAGAGTAAAGAACATCCTTTTTTAAAAAAAATTTATTTATTTTGAGAGAGAGCAGGTGTGAGTGTGGGAGGGGCAGAGAGAGAGGGAGACCAAGAATCCCAAGCAGGTTCCACACTCCCAGCACAGAGCGTGATGTGAGGCTCTACCTCACAACTGTGAGATCATAACCTGAGCTGAAATCAAGAGTCGAATGCTTAACTGATTGAGCCACCTAGACACCCCTGAGATATTTTAAAAATGTTCCTTCGCCCACATTTCCCACAACTGTTCATTTTATTTTTATTTTATTTTGTAGTTTATTTGTAAGTGGCTTTAAATCCTAAGTCATATGAGGTAGGTTATAAACAAAATAAATTTGTGTTTAAAAAGTCTAATTGAGTGTTATGTTTATTTTTGTGTATAGGTCTTACTATTTTGGAAGCTACAAGAAAAAATAGATTAGGGGAGGTTTGGTCTTTTAAGTGGACATGGCTCAGATATCCAACAATAATGGATTTAAGCAATGTTCATCACATCTGGAACCAACAAGAACAAAAGAAGTGAACAAAGAAGAAGCATTACAGATGGAAGCAGAGGCTTTGGCAAAACTGCAAAAGGATAGACAAGTGACTGACAATCAGAGAGCCTTTGAGTTGTCAAGCAACACCAGACAAAAAGCACAAGTTTATAACAAACAGGATTATGATCTCATGGTGTTTCCTGAATCTGATACCCAAAAAAGAGCATTAGATATTGATGTAGAAAAGCTCACGCAGGCTGAACTTGAGAAACTATTGCTTGATGACAGTTTCGAGACTAGGAAAACACCGGTCTTGCCAGTTACTCCTGTTCTGAGCCCTTCGTTTTCAGCACAGGTCTATCTTAGACCTACTATTCAGAGAGGACAGTGGCCACCTAGGTTATCTGGGCCTTCCACTTATACTTTACCTTCTATTTATCAGTCAGCTTACAGCAGTAAACAGACTGTGTTCCAAAATGGCTTTAATCCAAGAATGCCTACTTTTCCGTCCACAGAACCTATATATTTAAGTTTTCCAGGACAGTCTCCATATTTCTCATATCCTTTCACACCTGCCACACCCTTTCATCCACAAGGAAGCTTACCTATCTATCGTCCAGTAGTCAGTCCTGACATGGCAAAGCTGTTTGACAAAATAGCTAGTACATCAGAATTTTTAAAAAATGGAAAAGCGAGGACTGATTTGGAGATCACACATTCAAAACCTACAGTCAACAATCTACAGGTATCTCCAAAGTCTGAAGATATAAGTAAATTCGACTGGTTAGACTTGGATCCTCTAAGTAAGCCTAAGGTGGACAATGTGGAGGTGATAGACCACGAGGAGGAGAAAAATATTCCCAGTTTACTAGCAGAGGATCCTTGGGATGCTGTTCTTCTTGAAGAGAGATCACCAGCAAGTTGTCACCTTGAAAGAAAGGTGAATGGAAAACCTCTTTCTGGGGCAACGGTAACAAGAAGCCAGTCTTTAAATATTCGAACAACTCAGTTTACAAAAGTCCAGGGCCAAATATCTCAGGTATAGTCTTTTCTTACTACCTTTTCAAATTCAGTAATATTACACAGAATTCATGTTTGTGTACATAATTTGTTAGGTAAAAGATATCTTTTTCATTTTGAATTTTTCTTTATTCCTAAATGTGCTGTGGAATTTTAGATTGTGTGGTAAAGGATCAAATGTGTTTAGGTCAGTTGAACTTGCTATTAATACATTTTTTTCTAGAATTATAAATTTAAAAAACCTCTAATCAAGGATCTGGCTGTCACTGATAGGCATTTAAGATAATTTTTATGTCTTCATGCCTTCTCATTATATATGGTCCTACTTCCTCTTCATTATCTTTTATTTTTCATGGTAAACAAGTAATTTTGGTTTTTTAACCCCATTATGGAAAATTTTCCATATATTTTGTTTTTAACCATGAATGAATGGAAGGAAGGGAAGGAAATCCCATGAAAGTCATTAAAGGACTCTCTCTAAACAACTATATTGATAAAAGTCCAGAATGTGGTATACTTGCTGAGTTCATATTGTCTTACTATCTCTAAAACTTAGTTAAGGGTAGCTGGGACAGGATGTCTTCCCTCAGAAGAGCACCAGCAGGATTTAGATTTCTCCTTTCCAAATACAGTATATCATTGCAGGTTTCTATTTTTCCCTTATAATATCTGTGGGTCTTGGGAATGTTTAAGTCTCATTCTCCCCTTAATGTGTATTACATCATTCAGTTAATTAGATAAGCACTTAGCTACTCTTTGAGCACTTCCCAGTGCTCAACTAGCCTTTAGGGGAAGCAAATTTTGGATGATTTTGAATGGGTATATGTTGAATTGTGACTTAAAAAGCCATTTTGGAGAAGGAACCGGGTAATAAGAAGGCTTGGAAACAGATTTTTTTTTGGTTGGCACTATCAAAACAGAGAAAAACTTAATGCAATGTTTTATAAGTGGATTTTGACTATAGTTCACTAAGGATAGGTTAAGTTCTTTTAAGCTTTTCAGTATTTACAAATTTAGTCACATACTTTCAGTTAAAAAATCACAAGTTAATTATACATTTTAAATTGGAATCCTAAATATAATGTCAAAGTATTTTTTCTTAATATCTCTGTCATACTTTTGTGGGGGTTTTTTGTTTTTACAAAATAACAATCATCAGGCACCTGGATGGCTCAGTTGATTGAGTGCCCAACATTAACTCACATCATCATCTCCTGGTTCATGAGTTCGAGCCTCACATTGGGCTCTCTGTGGTCAGAGCAGAGTCTCCTTAGGATCCTTTGTCCCCCTTTCTCTGTCCATCCCCTGCTTGTGCTCTCTGAAAAATAAACATTAAAAAAACTAATCATTTCCTAAAGTATTTTAAAGGAGAAGGGGAAACTAAGCCATGAGTTATACACACACACACACACACACACAAAGCAGGGGCAGGGGAAATATACCTAAAAGAAGAATTATTGATAATTCTATACTTAGCTTTCTGAGGCACTACCCAACTTTTCCATAGTGGCTGCACCATTTTACATCCTACCAGCAATGTATGAGAGTTCTAGTTTCTCCATATTCTTGTCAACACTTGTTATTTTCTGTTTTTTGGATTATAGCCATCCTAATGGATATGAAGCAGTATCATTGTGGTTTTGGTTTACATTTCCTGACGACTAATAATGATGAATATCTTTTCATGTGCTTAATTGGCTGTTTATCTTTTTTGGAGAAAATGTCTAGTGAAGTCACTTGCTCATTCTAAAAACTGGATTGTTCATAGCAACTTTACTCATAATAGCCCCAAAGTAGAAACAACCCAAATGTCCCATCAACTGATGAATGAAGAAACCAAAGTGGTATGTTCATATAGTGGAATATTTCCCACAAAAAGTAAAATCCCATTGGAAGTTTAGGTGCTTCTACTAGTAGTGCAGTAGCTGCTACTGCTCCGAAAGGCAAGCTGGCCATCCTTTGACTGCATTGTCAGTGGCTTTGGAAAAATATCCTGCAGGTTTCAATTAATGCTTTTTTTATTTGTGCCAGATCTGACATAGGAAATGGAACATGTACCTTAATTGTGCCTATTTCTCTGTTTACTACTTCCTGAAGTGGATATAATCCTGCCTTAGCCTGAGTGTTTGATAGGTATGATGTTCCACTTCTAGTACATCCCACTGGGCTAGGAGAAGAAGGCTCCAAAGGTTTATATGGAGGGGGAGTTGCTAAGGGTCTGGGCTCGCATGTGGGCTTATTGCAACTTATTCTTCTGCTGATTGATTTGTTTGTCTGACTTAGTTGGTTTCTTTGATTGGTCTATTTTATTTATTTATATTTAAATTTAACTAATGTATTTATTTTTATTGTAGTTGGCACATTGCGTTCTGCGTTTTTAAAAAGTCTATTTATTTTTGAGAGAGAGTTAGAGTATGAGTGGGGGAGAGATAGAGAGATTGAGAGAGCGGGGATCCCAAGCAGGCTTCATACTGTCAGTATGGAGCTCTCTGAGGCTTGAATCTATGAACTGTGAGATCATGATCTGAGCCCAAATCAACAGTCAGATGCTTAACTGACTGAGCCATCCAGGTGCCCCTTGGATGGTCTATTTAAACAGTCATCGTCTAAAATATCTAGGGGCGTCTGGGTGTCTCAGTTGGCTAAGTGTCCAACTCTTGATTTCGGTTCAGGTCATGATCTCAGGGTTCATGAGATCAAGCCCTGAGTTGGGTTCCGTGCTATCAGCAAGAAGCCTGCTTGGGATTCTCTGTCTCCCCTCCACGCTCTGCCCCTCCCCCTGCTTGCTCTCTCAAAATAGTCAAAATAAAACCTATAAAGGTGGGGGGCCTGGAATCTTACCAGGCACATCCTACAAATCTCTCTTAGATTAGGATCCTGACTCAGTGTCATAAAGGTTTGGATGTAGGGCCCTTCAGTCCATTTTCCATGATGCCTGCAAAAAAGATCTAATTGGTAAATCATATTGAAGTTTAAGGACCCATTAATGGGCCATTTTTCATCATCCTTCAGAGAATATTGAGGCCAGGCATTATTACAGAAGACGATGAGGTGCTGCTTCTTTAGATTCTTTTGTCTAGGGGGCGCCTGGGTGGCTCAGTTAGTTAGGCATATGAGTGGCTCAGGTCATGCTCTCAAGGCTTATGAGTTCAAGCCCTGTGTCTCGCTCTGTGCGGTCAGCTTAGAGCCTGGAGGCTGCTTTAGAATCTTTGTCTTCCTCTGCCCCTCCCCCGCATTTCGTTCTCTTTCTCTCTCAAATATAAAGAAACATTAAAAAAATTCTTTTAATCCTTTTGTCTAAATTGACTCCAGTGTGCTAGGAGACAGCACACTGCTAGGATACCCCTTTGGAAATGAGGAAGTTGATTGTATATTTAATTCCTATAAAACGAAGAGAGTACGTTAACTAGGAGTCCATTACCAAAATCCCCCTTGGCTTCCAAATGGCATCTCATCAGGAATATTGCCAAAGGTTCCTAGGGTTCAGAGTGGTGGGAGGTGCCCTTTGTTCTCAGCCACTCTTGACACCTTTGTGCCACTTGAAAGGTTGTTGGACTTTTCTTCCCTGCTGCATCCTAGGCTACAGTAGGTGACAGTGAATGGACAGAAATGCTGCAGAGGTTGGGGCTGCCTCTCCATTTTGAGAGAGTTGATATATTTGGCAACCAGTAATACCCTTGTTAGCATCTAGATCTAGTATGAATGGATGGAGTAGAGGTCTTAGCCTTTGTTAATAAGGGGCAGCTATTTTATATCATGTTTGTGGCCTATATCTAAGAAGTACTTCCAGTCTGAGGGCAGGACTGAAAATGCCACACAGTCCATGGGGAAGGACAAATGAAAGACATGATAAAGCAAAAAATATGGAACTCCTGCCTAATCTGGGGAACTTTCTCATGAACTTTAGCCATAATCCAGTCCCAAGGGAGTGGTCGTCCATTGGGTGAGTGCCTGACTGATCCCTTTCCTGAAGTACTCGGTCAGACATATCTTGGATTTTATGCTCATCAAGGTGTTACATCAGGTTATTTAGGAGGAAACCTTACATAGGAGTCTTGAGATTTGTGGCTGTCCTAACGACATGTATGGCTGTCCCATGCCTGAGAAGAATACAAGTATTAAAAGAACAGGTAAAACAGGGAGAGCCTGATTTCTGAGCCCAAAATGTCATTATGGCCAAAGTACTGGTGCCCAACTGGGTGGCAGGTGTTTGTCCTACCCCATAGTGTAGCAGCCACAAGCAAGAGGTTCTCTCCTGAGCACTCTGGCAAGACATGTTCCAAAGGGTCATACTATTCAGGACATCTCTGAAAAAGAAAACAGATAAGAAACAAAAACTGGGAGTAAAGACGACTTCACATTGTACCAGTGCTCTTGGATTCAGTCTGTTGTCCCTGTATGGGCCATCAAAAATGTTAGGATATCCTTGCACACAAAGAATTCTTGAGATGTTTTATGGTGCAACTTAGTTTACTAACTAGCATGGGGACAGGACCCGTAGACTGAAAAAGGTGTACTTTTTTTGGGGGGGGGTGGAGAGTGCAAGTGGGGGAGGGACAGAGAGGGGGGTACAGAGGATCTAAAGCAGATTCTACACTAACAGGTTGACAGCAGTGAGCCTGATGTGGGGCTCAAACTCACGAACCGTTGGCTCGTGACCTGAGCTGAAGTTGGATGCTCAACCGACTGAGCCACCCAGGTGCCCCAAGAGCTGTACTTTTTGTTGTATAAAGTTGGTGGTAATATGCTGTGTGCTCAAGGGTGAGGGGACATGCAAAGAGTTTTGGATCATAGAGGTCTTCAAATTTCTACTAGTGAAACTACTTTTCCAACATTCCTCTGGTGATTATCATTCAATTCAATTATTAACTATTGTTGGTGAGATTTACAGTCAGTCATGAGACCCTTGAATGTAGCAACCAGAATGTATTTGACCCTTACCAGCTTTCTGGACTAAAGGTGAACATTTTTCTGCTTGTCCCTCATTAGTTAGACTAAATGATTTCTGAGGTCCCTTTCAGGAATAGTATTTAAAGTTCAGAAAGTTCCTATGTAAGAGAAAGTGGACTTTTTTTCTTTCTTTTAAAGTTTTGTATTTTGGACATAGTTCCTCAAACCAATTCAGCAAGTAGTATAACTGAAAATCATAGTATTCTTGTAAAAAAAAAAAAAAAAAGACGAAATGTGCTAAAATTTTCAATATATTAAGTATGTTACCTTTGTGTTACATTAAGTAGTACTTTGTGCTGAATTTTAACAGATGAGTGGTAGCAGGTGCTGAAAATTGAAATACATTTTATAGAAAGGTTAAAATTAAGCAAATCCTGTGTATATTTTTCAATGTGAATTGAGAAATTCAATTTAGTGTCTCAATTTTAACGTCCATTGTTTCAGGTGTGCCTGGGTGGCTCAGTCGGTTAAGCGGCCAACTCTTTATTTTGGCTTAGGTCATGATCTTACGGTTCATGGATTCGAGCCCCATTTGGGCTGTGCACTAACAGTGCAGAGCCTGCTTGGATTCTCTCTCTCTTCCTCCCCTGCTTGTTCTCTCTTTCTATCCCAAAATAAGTAAATAAACTTAAAAAAAAAAAGTCCATTGTCCCAGAAAGTAGAACTAAGGACCAATGAGGAAGAAAATTCAGGGAGGCTGGTATTACAGTTAAATATCTACAGTAGAACTTATAAATAGCCATTTAATAATGATGGTTCCTCTCAGGTTCTCAATTCAGTACACTATTATTTGAAGTCTTCAATAAGAGGTTTGGTGTGCACTTGTCACAAATGCTGTAAAAGAATTTTTCTATTCAAAGGAAAGTTTTAAGCCTCTTATTAACTGTAAGATTTCATCATTTTGTTTGTGTTCATGAAGATAAAGTTTGGTTTGATTTAAGCGAAATGGAGCAGTAATAATAGACTGACTTTGGAAGTCTGTGGCACAAACAGGCATGGAGCTTTTAATCTTTAACACACCATTTTATTTAAAAACTTTTCCCTAAGATTCATATCTTTTGTTGGGAAGTAAGATTGCAGTGCCTGTTCTTTATAATTACATGCTCAAGTATTCATTTCCTGTAAGAATTTTATGCTTTGTGGTAAAAACTCAGAAGGGTGTTTTTCTTCTTACTCAGCAAGCTTACTTCCTATTTCCTTCTAGTGTCTTTTGTTAATAATAATCTAAATACTTTAGTTCAAATTCTTTTGTGACCAGTACCAGGAAAAGGCAGCATGGTATTTAAAACTGTTTTACAACAACTTAGGTTTAAATCACAAATCAGACTAATAGCTATAAATTTAGCTACTTTGAACAGATTGCAAAGATTTTAATAATGAATCAGATTATTTTTGTGGAACTTGTTTTGCAAAGTTCTGTGGATATTGGCTCTTTCTGAAAGTTAATTGTATTAACATTATAAATATACATATCCCCATTGGCAGAATGTCTGTCATTAATTTTAGAGAGGAGGGAAACTTGATGGGGCATCTGGGTGGCTCAGTAGGTTAAGCGTCCAGCTTCGGCTCAGGTCGTGATCTCATGGTTCATGAGTTCAAACCCCACATCTGGCTCTGTGCTGACAGCCTGGAGTCTGCTTTGGATTCCGTCTCCTTCTCTCTCTAACCTTCCCCCAGTTGTGCACTCTCGCTCACTCTCTCACTCTCAAATATAAATAAACATTAAAATTTTTTTTAAAAAGAGGGAAACGAACAAAATGTGATTTTCATTGTCTAGCTGAATGTAGTGCAGTATATGAATAGCTTACTGAAGACTCTGAAAATTTTTTTAAAAATTCAAATAAGAAAGTGAATAACTTCATTCTGAATAGTAACTGACTTATACATACATATATTTAATACCAAAGTACATTTATTGAAAATTTGTTCAGTCTAATTTCTGGGACAATATGGCGTGAACCTTGTTTTTGTGTAGGTGTAAAGGTTTCCTGTATTCTTATAACTGCTTTACAAAATATGCACTGACCACTGACTGAGTTTTTTAATTATTTCAAACCTCCATCACTTTCCTTAATCCACCCATTTCATTTCCTCTGGTAGATGACCTCCCTATCTTTTTTTTTTTTAATCCTGAGGTCAAGATCATTTTTAATTTTTTTTAATTTAAATTTAAGTTTATTTGTTAATTTTGTGATGGGAGGGAGAGAACCAGTGGGGTAGGGGCAGAGGGAGAGAGTGATAGATCTGAAGTGGGCTCTGTGTTGACAGCAGAGAGCCTGATGTAGGGCTTGAACTCGTGAACTGTGAGATCATGACCTGAGCCACCCAGGTGCCCCTTTAAATGTTGTTTTTATTTACTTATTTTGAGAGAGAGAGAGAGAGAGAGAGCTCTCATGGGCATGCACACGCATATGTGAATGGGGGAGGGGCAGAGAGGGAGGGAGAGGATCCTAAGCTAGCTCCTAATGCAGGGCTGGAACCCATGAACCATGAGACCTGAGTTGAAACCAAGAGTCTGGCGCTTAACTGGCTGAGCCACCCAGGTGCCCCAAGACAGTTTTCTGTATGGACTTGCCAAACTCAGATTTGCCTCTTCTTTCTGGTTTGGATGGAAAAGATATTCCTTCCCTTTTCCAAAACTTAACTCTTTCCCTTTTCTTGTTCGTGTCTCCCCAGAGTATTTTCTACCATTACTCTTTAAAAAAGAATTTGTACTTACTGCCTTTCCAGTCTCTCACCATCCTCTCTTGTTTTCATCATATTGCAGAAACTTGTTTCTGGTAAAATGAATACTAATTGACCATACTCACTATCCAGCCATCAAACATTAATCTGGGTTTCTCGGTAAGGGTGTTTCTGGATAAGATTAACGTTTGAATCAGTAGACTGAGTAAAGGCCCATGCTCTCCCTCATGTGGGTGGACCTCATCCAACCATTTGAAGGCCTGAAGAGAGCGAGAAAGTAAAGTGGCTGATCCTACTGCTAATAAGGGGAAATTCCTCCAGCCTGACTGCCTTTGAGCTAGATAGAACGTGTTTTTTCCTGTCTTTGGACTCCCCACTGAAACATCGGCTCTTCCTAGGTCTTGATTCTGCTGGATTAAGATGGGAACAATACCACTGTCTCTGGGGTCTCTAGCTTGGCAACCACAGAGCTTGAGACTTATCAGCCTCTGTATCACAGGAGCCAATATCTTGTAATAAATATATATGTTACATATGGGATGTTGCACTCTCATTGATCTTGATGGATCAAGCCATTAGCAGAGAGAAATTTCCCTGTAGAAAATTGCAAAAATTGGATGATCCTCATCAAATATGTGTCTTTAGGTCTGGAATAGAATATTTCTAGGGGCGCCTTGGAGGCTCAGTTGGTTAAGCCTCCAAGTCTTGATTTCGGCTCAGCTCATGATCTCGTGGTTCATGAGTTTGAGCCCTATGTCATCAGTGCAGAGCCTGCTTGGGATTCTCTCTCTCTCCTCTCTTTGCCCCTCCCCTGCTCCCACAGGCATGCTTGTGCTCTCTCTCTTTCAAAATAAATTAACTTAAAAAAAATATTTCTAGATGGTGACTGAACAATTACATGGATTTACGAACGTAAAATATTTACTAGAGAACTCACTATCTTCTGGACAGATCTCTTCTTTTGTTATTCTGTATATTAGATAATGGCATTAACAGTCTTTTCTTATTCTTCTTTTCATTCATTGAAAACTATTTGAGGGGGGCGCCTGGGTGGCTTAGTCGGTTAAGCGTCCGACTTTCGCTTAGGTCATGATCTCGCAGTTCGTGGGTTCGAGCCCCGCGTCGGGCTCTGTGCTGACTGCCAGCTCAGAGCCTGGAGCCTGTTTCAGCCTGTGACTCCCTCTCTCTCTGACCCTCCCCTGCTCACGCTGTCTCTCTCTCTCTCTCTCCTAAGAATAAATAAAAAACATTTAAAAATAAAAAAAATTAAAAAAAACAACTATTTGAGGATACAATGTATGTTTTACAAATTAATCATTCACAGACCTAATCCTTAAAGAACTTGGTCTAGAAGGAAGAGACAAGGTATGTGTATGCATGTAACTGTAGTACAAAATAGAAAGCCTTGAATGCTACATAAAAGGTTTGTGCAAGGGGCACCTGGGTGGCTCAGTCAGATGGGCGGCCGACTTCAGCTCAGGTCATGATTTTGCTGTCTGTGGGTTTGAGCCCCATGTCAGGCTCTGTGCTGACAGCTCAGAGCCTGGAGCCTGCTTCAGATTTTTTGATTCCCTCTCTCTCTGCCCCTCCCCTGCTCAAGCTCTGTCTCTCTCTGTCTCAAAAATAAACATTAAAAAAAAATTTTTTTTTTAAAGTTTGTGCAGGGGCACCTGGGTGGCTCAGTCGGTTAAGCGTCCGACTTCAGCTCAGATCATGATCTCACGGTTCGTGCGTTCGAGCCCTGCATCAGACTCTGTGCTAACAGCTAGCTCAGCTCCTGGAGCCTGTTTCGGATTCTGTGTCTCCCTCTCTCTCTGACCCTCCCCTGTTCACACTGTCTCTATTTCTCTCTCAAAAATAAAACGTTTAAAAAAATGTTTTTTTAAAAATTAAAAAAAAGTTTGTGCAAAATCAGTGGAGAAAAGAGATGATTTGGTGCCTAGGTTGTTTGGAATTTGAGGGAGGTATTTGGGAGAAAGAGTTGAGGGAATTGATAAAACATTAAAAATTTTTTTTTGTTTTCAAAAAATGGAGTAAAACCATCTAATGTTAGTGTATGAGATGACACACTGACACATTGGCAGCTCAGCTGTTTTTTACTTCGTAAAAGCAAAGTAAAAACATTTTGAGTTAACTTTTCAAATGTTATTATCTTGATGTAGGACTTAAGACTTAGTTATAGTCTATTTCTATACTGTAGTTGAAACTTGTAATAACCCTTTTGAAAGGGCCTAATTCATGAAAGGCACTAAAAATACAATTTTTTGATTAAAAAATGTATAGATGCCACTAAGGAGATTCAAAATTTGTTAATAAGTAAAACATAAACAAGAAAGAAAGAGGATTATTGGGTCAAGCAAAAATACAGGTTTTCTATAGCATTGCTCCTGCAGAGGTCATGGTGTTGTTTTTCTTGTGTTTCCCTCCCTCCTCTTCTCCCTCTCTCTTTTTCAAATTTTTATTTAAATTCTAATTAGGGGTGCCTGGGTGGCTCAGTCAGTTAAACATCTGACTTGGGCTCAGGTCATGATTCACAGTTCTGTTTGAGCTCTGCTTCAGGCTCTGTGCTGATAGCTGGGAGCCTGGACCCCACTTCAGATACTGTGTCTCCCTCTCTATCAGCCCCTTCCCCTGCTAGTGCTCTGTCTCTCTCAAAAATAAACAAACATTAAAAAAAAATTAAATTCTAGTTAGTCAACATACAGTGCAGAATTGGTTTCAGGAGTAGAATTCAGTGATTCATCACTTACATACAGTACCCAGTGCCCATCATAACAAGTGCACTCCTTAATACCCATCACCCCTCTAGCCTGTCCTCCACCCACCTCCCTGCATTCACCCTGTTTGTTCTCTGTCGTTAAGAGTCTCATCATTTGTTTTTCTCTCTTTCTTTTCTCCTCCCTCCCATATGTTCATCTGTTAATTTCCACACAAGGGAAATTATGTGTTATTTGCCTTTCTCTGATTTATTTTGCTTAGCATACGTAACACACTCTAGCTCCTTCACATCTTTGCAAATGGCAAGATTTCTTTCTTTTTGATGGCTGAGTAATATTTCGTTGTGTGTGATTGTGTGTGTGCGTGTACACGCACACACACGTTATGCCTGAATCGCGACTCCCCAGAAAACTCCAAGGAGCCGGCACCAATGCAAGTACAAAAGGGTCTTTATTACAAGCTCGAGCAGGGGCTCACCTGTCTACCGGCACAGTGGCAGCAAAGTGAAGCCCCAAACAGTGGCGAACAGGGTTTTTATGGGGGAAGGGCGGGGGTGTTACCGTGCACACGTTGTACGTTTTGCATTCTTACATGAGCACCAATCATAATTGTACAATACCCATAGTAACAGCATAGTAACAATTTTGACCATTCAGTATCTGCGAGGCATCCATTACATTTGGCTGGACCCAATCATGACCTTTGAGAGTCTTTTAAAATGACCTCTTATGGGGCGCCTGGGTGGCTTAGTCGGTTAGGCGTCCGACTTTTGCTTAGGTCATGATCTCGCGGTTCGTGGGTTCGAGCCCCGCGTCGGGCTCTGTGCTGACTGCCAGCTCAGAGCCTGGAGCCTGTTTCGGAGTCTGCGTTTCCCTCTCTCTCTCTGACCCTCCCCTGCTCACGCTGTCTCTCTCTCTCTCTCTCTCTCTCTCTCTCTCTCTCCTAGAAATAAATGAAAATATTTTAAAAAAATAAAAAAAAATAAAATGACCTCTTATGAGGTGGGCCCAGAGAATCTATGTGGGGCTTCTGCAAGCGGTGATTGATTGGCAAGTTTGTACAAAGTAACTACTTGCAGTTCCCAGCCCTGACTCGTCTCCAAGACTGCAGGAGTGTTACACATTTCTTTTTTTTTTTTTTTTTTTTTTAACACATTTCTTTTGATGGGCAGTCCGAGGGTGGCTTCAGCTGAGTCCTGGAACTGGGACTACATGCAGCCTGATCGTTGTTTTTAATGGAGGACTTAATTTCAGGCTCCTCACACAACACCCATATCTTTATCCATTCATCAGTCAGTGGACCTTTGGGCTCTCTCCATAACTTGGCTGTACCCCTTTGAATCTGTATTTTTGTGTCCTTTGGATAAATACCTAGTGCAATTGCTGGATTGGAGGGTTGTTATATTTTTAACTTTAAAAAATTTATTTATTTATTTTTGAAAGAGAGAGAATGAGAGCATGCTAGTGCTAGTGAGTGAGGAGCAGAAGGAGAGGGGGAAAGAGAGAATCCCATGAGATGCAGAGAGAGGAAGAGAGCATTTAGAGCCCAAAGTGGGGCTTGAGCTCATAAACTGAGATCATAACCTGAACTGAAGTCAGATGCATAACCAGCTAGCCACCCAGGCACCCGTATTTTTAACTTTTTGAGGAGCCTCCATACTTTTCTCCAGAGTAGCTGCACCAGTTTGCATTGTCACCAGCAGTGTAAGAGGGTTTCCCTTTTCCCACATCATTACCAACATCTATTCTTGTGTTGTTTATTTTAGTCATTCTGACAGGTATGAGGTGGTATTTAATTGTGGTTTTGATTTGTATTTCCCTCATGATGAGCTATGTTGAGCATCTTTTCATGTGTCTGTCAGCCATTTGTATGTCTTTGGAAAAGTGTGTATTCATATCTTCTGCCCATTTCTTAACTGGACTATTTGTTTTTTGGGTGTTGAGTTTGCCAAGTTCTTTATAGATTTTTGTTACTAACCCTTTAGCTAATATGTCATTTGCAAATATCTTCTCCCATCCCATAGGCTGCTTTTTAGTGTTGTTGATTGCTTCCTTTGCTGTGCAGAAGCCTTTTATCTTGATGAAGTCCCAAAATTTTTTTACATTTGTTTCTCTTGCTTCTGTTGATATGTCTAGTAAGAAGTTGCTATGTCTGAGGTCAGAGAGGTTGCTGCCTGTTTTCTCCTCTAGGATTTTGATGGTTTCCTGTCTCACATTTAGGTCTTTCATTCATTTTGAATTTATTTTTGTATATGGTATAAGCAAGTGTTCCAGTTTCATTCTTATGCGTCTTGCTGTCCAGTTTTCCCAACCCCATTTGTTAAAGACACTTTTTTTTCCCATTGGATATTCTTTCTTGTTTTGTCAAAGAACAGTTGACCATATAGTTCTGGGTCCATTTCTGGATTTTCTGTTCTGTTTCGTTGATCTATGTGTCTGTGCCAGTACCAGACTGTTTTGATGACTACAGCTTTATAATGTAGCTTGAAATCCAGAATTGTGATGTCTCCAGTTTTGTTTTTCTTTTTCAGGATTGCTTTGGCTATTCTGCGTTTTGTGGTTCCATTCAAATTTTAGGATCGCTCTAGCTTTGTGAAAAATCCTGGTGATATTTTAATGGGGATTGCATTAAATGTGTAGATTGCTTTGGGTAGAATAGACATTTTGACAATGTTCTTCCAGTCCATGAGCATAGAATGCCTTTCCATTTCTTTCTGTCCTCATCAGTTTCTTTGACAAGTTTTTGGTAGTTTTTAGAGTACAGATCTTTGGTTAAGTTTGTTCCTTATATCTAATTGTTTTTGGTGCAACTGCAAATAGGATCAATTCCTTGATTTCTTTTTTTGCTGTTTCATTATTGCTGTATAGAATCGCAACAATTTCTTTATGGTAATTTTATATCCTGCAACTTCGCTGAATTCATGATTTCTAGCAATTTTTTCGTGGAGTGTTTCAGGTTTTCTATATAGAGTATCAAGTCATCTGCAAATAATGAAAATTTGACTTCTTCCTTGCTGATTTGGATGCCTTTTATTTCTTTTGTTGTCTGATTACCGAGACTAAGACTTCCAGCACTATGTTAAATAGTAATGGTGAGAGTGGACATCCTTGTCTTGTTCCTAACCAGAGGAGAAAGGCTCTGTTTTTCCCCATTGAGAAAGGTAATAGCTCTGGGTCTTTTGTACATGGCCTTTATGATGTTGAGGTATTTTCCACCTATCCCTACTTTGTTGAGGTTTTTTTTTCAAGAATGAGTGCTGTATTTTGTCGTATGCTTTTTCTGCATCTGTTGAGAGATCATATGGTTCTTATCCTTTCTTTTATTAATGTACTGTATTACATTGATTGATTTGCTGATATTGAACCAGCCTGCAGCCCAGGGATAAATCCTGAGATAAATTAACCACTTGATAGTGGTGAAAAGTTCTTCTAATTTACTGTTGAATTCAGTTTGCTAGTGTCTTGTTGAGAATTTTTGCATCCATGTTTATTAGGACTCTAGGCCTATAATTCTCCTTTTTAGTGGGGTCTTTGTCTGGTTTTGGATTCGGAGTAATACTGGCCTCATAGAATGAGTTTGGAAATTTTCCTTTGGTTTTATTTTTTGAAACAGTTTGAGAAGAATAGATATTAACTCTATTTAAATGTCTGGTAGAATTCCCCTGGGAAACCATCTGGCCCTGGACTTTTGTTTTTTGGGAGATTTTTGGTTACTGTTTCAATTTCTTTGCTTTTTTAAAATAATTTTAATTTAACTTTTATTGATTTTTTTGAGAGACAGAGAGTGAGTGGGAGAGGGGCAGAGAGAGAGGGAGACAGAATCTGAACTAGGCTCCAGACTTTGAGTTGTCTGCACAGAGTCCAACATGGGACTCGAACTCATGAACTGTGAGATCATGACCTGAGCTGAAGTCAGACACTTAACCTACTGAGCCACCCAGTGCCCCCAGTTTCATTGCTTGTTATGGGTGTGTTCAAATTTTCTATTTATTCCTGTTTCAGTATTGGTAGTCTGTATGTTTCTAGGAATTTATGCATTTCTTCCTGGTTGCACAGTTTATGTGTAATTTTGCATAATCTCATAATTGTATTTCTATGATGTTTGTTGCGACCTCTCCCCTTTCATTCCAGATTTTATTTTTTGGGACCTTTCTCTTTTTGATAAGTCTGCTAGGAGTTGATTGATTTTATTAATTCTTTGAAAGAACCAGCTCTTAGTTTGATTGATCTGTTCTGTGGGTTTTATTTGTTTCTATATCATTTATTTCCGCTCTAGTCTTTATTATTTTTCATTTTCTGCTGGCTTTAGGCTTCGTTGTTCCTTTTGTAGCTCCTTTAGGTGTAAGGTTAGGTAATGTGTTTGAGACCTTTCTTGCTTCTTGAGGTAGACCTGTGTTGCAATATAGTTCTCTGTTTGGATTGTCTTTGTTGCATCCCAGAGGTTTTGGATTTTTCTTGTTTGTTTGTTTGTTTGTTTATCTGTTTATCTATTTATTTATAAAGCAGGGTAGGGGTAGAGAAAGGGAGAGAGAGAATCCCAAGCAGGCTCCACATGGTCAGCATAGAGGGTGATGTGGGGCTCAAACCCAAAACCATGTGATCATGACCTAAGCTAAAATCAAGAGTCAGATGCTCAACTGACTGAGCCATCCAGGCACCCTTGTGTTTTCATTTTCATTTTCTTCCATGTACTTTTTAATTTCCTCTTTAATCTCCTGATTAATCCATTCATTCTTTAGTGGAATGTTTTTAACCTCCAAGTATTTGTGGTCTTTCCAAATTTTTTCTTGTGGTTGATTTCAAGTTTCATGGTCTTGTGGCCTGAAAATATGCATGATACGATCTCAGTCTTTTTTTACTTGTTGAAGGCTGATTTGTGACCCAGTATGTGATCTATTTTGGAGAATATTATATGTGCACTTGAAAAGAATGGTTATTCTGGTGCCTTAGGATGGAATGTTCTGAATACCTCCTAAGTCCATCTGGTCCAGTGTGTCCTTCAAAGCCTTTGTTTCCTTGTTGATTTTCTGCTTAGATGAAATGTCCTTTGCTGTAAGTGGGGTGTCGTCACCTATTATTATTTCAATGAGTTTCTTTATGCTTGTTATTAATTGATTTATATATATGGGTGCTTCAAGTTAAGGCCGTAAATATTGTTAGATCTTCTTGATGGATAGACCCCTTAATTACAGTTTAATTCATCATCATCTCTTGTTATAGTCTTTGGTTTAAAATCTATTTTGTCTAGGGGCACCTGGGTGGCTCAGTTGGGTGATCATCCAGCTTCAACTCAGTGCCTGATCTCGTGGTTCATGGGTTTGAGCCCCGCCTCTGGCTCTGTGCTGACAGCTCAGAGCCTGGAGCCTGCTTCAGATTCTGTCTCCCTGTCTCTCTCTGTTCTTCTCCTGCTCACACTCTATCTCTCCCTCTCTCAAAAATAAAAACTAAAAAAAATTTTTTAAATCTAGTTTGTCTGATATAAATATGATTCCTCTGGCTTTCTTTTGGCATTCATTAGCATAATAGACATTTCTCCATCCTCTCATTTTCAGTCTGCCAATGACTTTCGGTCTACAGTGAGTCTCTTGTAAGCAGCATAGACATGGGTCTTGTCTTTTTATTCATTCTGATACCCTGTGTCCATTTACATTCAGGGTGATTATTTTATTGAAAGTTTAGTGCCGCTGTGTTACCTGTAATGTTGGTGTTTTTGGTGATGTTCTCTATTCCTTGCTATGTTGCTTTGTCTTCCTCACCCCGACTCAAAGAATCCCCCTTAATATTGCTTGCAGGGCTGGTTTAGTGGTCAAAACTCCTGTAGTTTTTGTATGGGAAACTCTTTATTTCTCTTTCTATTCTTTGTTTTTTTATGTTTGTTCATTTTTTAAGGGAACAAGAGAGACGGAGCACAAGTGGGGGAGGGGCAGCGAGAGAATCTGAAGCAGGCTACAGGCTCTGAGCTTTCAGCACAGAGCCCGATGCGGGGCTTGAACTCATAAATCGTGAGATCATGCCCTGAGCCAAAGTTGGACGCTTAACTGATGGAGCCACCCAAGTACCCCTCTTTTTCTTTCTTTCTTTCTTTTTGTCTTTTCCCCCCCTTTTTCTATTCTTAATAGCAGCCTTGCTGCATAGAGTATTCTTGGCTGTATATTTTTCCCATTCTGCACATTGAACATGGATATCCTGCCACTCCCGTCTGGCCTGCTAAGTTTCTGTGAACAGATAGATCTGCTTGTGAACTTGATCTGCCTTCCCTTGCCACTTTCCGGATTCTTTCCTTGTCTTTGTATTTTATGAATTCAACTATGATAAAGTTGGCTGGCTTTTGTTGAATTTAATGGGAATTCTCTGTGCTTTTTTGATGTCTGTCTTTCTCCAGATTAGGGAAGTTTTCAGCTATAATTTGCTCACATAAACTTTTGCCCCTTTTTCTCTCTCTGTAATCTTCTGGGACTCCAATGAAAGGAATGTTATTTCATTTTAATAAATTGCCAAGTTTCCTAAGTGTACCTTCACAAACCGTTACTTTTGTTTTGCTCTTTTCAGTTTCATAATTTCTCCTAATTTTCTCTTCTATATCATTACTTTACTCCTGCCTTGTCCATCCTCACTGCCATGGCATCTCTTTGGGTTTGCATCTTGGTTATAGCATTTTTAATTTTGGCCTGACTAGATTTTAGCTCTTTTATCTCTGCAGTCAGAGATTCTCTAGTGTCTTTTATGCTTTTTTCAAGCCCAATCCTTATAATTGCTGTTTTAATTTCTAACTGAGACATGATATATCTGTATTGATTAAATCCCTGGCTGTCATTTCTTCCTCTTCTTTCTTTTGGGTGTCATTTCTTCCTGTTCTTTCTTTTGGGGTGAATTCCTTTGTCTTTGGAGGAAGAAAAAAATAATAAAATGAAAATTTAAAAATTAAAAAAAGTTAAAGGAAGCTATATCCTAGGTGTATTTGGTCTGCTTGTTAAGAGGAGCTTGATAGAAAAAGGGAAAAAGAGAAAAAAATGTAATTAAAGTAGAAAACATAAAAGTTTGCCGTTTTTCTTTATATCTAAGAAAAACAGAAAGAATAGATGCAAAAGAAAAAACAAAAAAAAACCAAACAAACAAGAAAAACCCAAATGAAGTTATATCCAGTTTCCCTAGAGCTGAAACTTTGTAGCACTCTGTGATCAGTAGCTTTAGGTGTGGAGGTGTGATTTGTGCTAGTCTTCTATAGGTGGTGGGGCTTGGTGCAACAGCTCCATTCTCCACTTGGTGGCACTGTTTAGCTCACTGGCATGTATCAGTATTGGTGTGCTAATGGTGAAAATTAGCTCTCTAGTCTCCAGAGTGGGAATTTCATGCCATCACAGACAGTCACCCCTCTTGTGTCCCTGGCTTCTGTCAGCTCTGCACGTTCCCCCTGTTTGTGTCCAGGCTGTCCACCTGCCAGGCAGTGCTACCCTCCAGAGTTTTATGTCAGGCATGTTTGTGTCATAACCCCACACTTCAGAGACCCCCATGGCTCTGTCCTGTGCTGATGCTTTGGGGGAGGATTTTGCCTTGCTGTGGCTGGTACAATCTTGTCCCAGAAAATGTTCATGCAATCACACAGCAGCTCAGAGTTTATGGTATATCTTGCAACGCACAGCTGGAGCCAGGTTTTGCTGCTAGCTGTCCTGTTCCAATACAGGTGAATGGGGCAGCTCTTTGGTGGCTGCAGGGTCTGTGTCCCACAGAGAGGCTGTATTGCCTCTACCAAATACACTCCAGGCAGGAGAACTGCTTCTCCCTGTGCCATCCTGGGCATCCGCAGACTACTTCCGGCCCCTGGCTTCCTCACCTGATCACCACCAGATGCTGACCTCCCAACTTCAGACTCTGCTCTGCTGTTTTTAAAAGCTGGCGGTATTGAAACCCTCTCCTTTTCCCTGTCAATGAATTTGGGGAATGGTTTTCTTATGCAGTCTCCTGTGCATTTTTCATGCTTTCTCTCTTTCTCTCTAGCTACTTTCGGGGGGGGTGCATTTATTTTTAAAAATTTTTTAATGTTTATTTTATTTTTGAAGGAGAGAGAGAGAAAGAGAGAGAAAGAGAAAGCAGGGGAAGGGCAGAGAGGGGGAGACACAGAATCTGAAGCAGGCTCCAGGCTCTGAGCTGTCAGCACAGAGCCTAACCGAGCGGGGCTCGAACCCTTGAACTGGGACATCATGACCTGAGCCAGAGTTGGACATTTAACTGACTGAGCCAACCAGGTGCCCCTGGGGGAGTGCAGTTCTTGTGTGAACTTGGCATGCTGCTCAGTCTCCCCTTCAGCCTCCACCTCCTATCTGCAAAAAGGGCTTCCTCCCTTCTGTGGCACCGGGGCTCTTCTCTCCCACAGTTCACCTCTCTGCACCACATCCTTCAGGTTCTCTCCCTCAAATTTTTCACATTGTTCTGTTAATCCTCAGATCAATTCCCTAGGTGTTCAAAATGGTTTGATGTTGATCTAGCTGTGTTTGAGTGACAAGACATGCTCAGAGTCCCCTTACTATTGCCATTTTAACTCTCTCCCCTTTGTTTACGATTGTTTATTTATTTTGAAGGAGAAAGAGAGCATTGACAGGGGAGGGTCAGAGAGAGATGGAGACATAGAATCTGAAGACAGGCTCCAGGATCTGAACTAGCCTGTCAGCACAGAGCCCGATGTGGGGCTGACCATGAGATCATGACCTGAGCCGAAGTCGGACACTTAATGGGCTGAGCCACCCAGGCGCCCCTAGAGAGACTTTTCTGAGAGGTAGAATGGCAGAGTGATTAAACATATGATTCTGAAGCTAGGCTGCCTGGTTTGAAATACTCTGATTATATTAGCTGTCTGACTTATGTTAATTAATTTCTCTGTATCTCGTGTTTTATCTGTAAAATGGGGGTAGTAATATTAGTCACCTACTACAGATTTGTGAGAGATGAGCAATACGTATACCCCTGTCAGGCTCTGTGCTGACAGTGTAGAGCTTGCTTGGAATTCTCTCCCTCCCTCTGTCCCTCCCTCTTTCTCTCTTTCTCTCTCAAAATAAATGATAAATAAACTTTAAAAAACATATATATATATATATATACTTATAAATTTCTTATAGCAGAAATTGAGCTG
>NW_027529526.1:3160281-3184505 GCF_008692635.1 Crocuta crocuta
TAAATGCTCAGTAATTGATAGATTTTTTTGTTGTTTAGTAAAATATATTTAACTAAAATACCATCTTAAACGTTTGTAAGTGTACAGGTCAGTGGTATTAAATACATTCACATTTTGTTGTACAACCATCACCACCATCCATCCACAGAACTCTTCTTACAAAACCAAAACTATACTTTAAAACAACAAACATGGGGCGCCTGGGTGGCTTAGTCGGTTGAGCGTCCGACTTTCGCTTGGGTCATGATCTCGCGTTCGTGGGTTCGAGCCCCGCGTCGGGCTCTGTGCTGACTGCCAGCTCAGAGCCTGGAGCCTGTTTCAGAGTCTGTGATTCTCTCTCTCTCTGACCCTCCCCTGCTCACGCTGTCTCTCTCTCTCTCCTAGAGATAAATAAAAATTTAAAAAAAATAAAAAAAAAAATAAAACAACAAACAAACAAAAACTCTTCCTTTCCCAAATTGAACCAGTGGTTGAGTGCCTTCTGAAGTGGATAAAGTTATTTAAAACTATAACATTCAGTAAAATTAGATTTTTGTCTTCAAAGGGCTTTCTTTTCACATTAGGACAAATATCAAACAGGATGTGATGATATGGTGGTTGGTCCAGACCAAATACTTAGAATTGATAGGAGGGGGAAATTATTTCATGCTAGATAAAGTAGCATTTTGTTGGGCCTTAAGAAAACAATAGATTTTGACTTGGGTTTTGAGGGCATATTAGGAGGAAGGCATTGAAGACTGAAAACAGGTTCAGAGGCAGGATAGTTCAGCTTGTGTTTTATAGGAATAAATGATTCAAACTAATTGGTTTATTAGAGTGCTTGCTTCTGTAACACAGATTATGTAATTGGCAACTATGAGTTTGATGGTAAAGTGGAGAGGTGACATTAGTTCAAACATAATCTTTTCCAACATGTTAACATTTTATAACAAACTTTCTCACAATTAGAGTCTTAGTAATAAGAGAAAATATTAAGGAAAAAACTGAAAATCCTGCAGAAGTGTTATCTTTCAGTGAAACTGGTGGTTGAAGGAATGGCTTCAAGAACAGTTTCATATTCCACAAGTGTGAAACTCTCTGGTGAAGCTATAACTGCAGACAGAGAAACTGAGAACTCACTCTTTGCATTATGAATCTACCTGAAAATGTCTACATCCTAGATTATATTGGTCTTGAATAGAAGCAAATACCCTGAAGAATCCCTATCACAGGGGCACCTTGGGAGCTCAGTCGGTTAAGCATTCAACTCTTGATTTCAGCTCAGGTCATGATCTCACAGTTCATGAGTTCGAGCCCTGCATCAGGCTGGGCTTTGTGCTGACAGAGCGTGGAGCCTGGTTGGTATTGTTTCCTTCTCTCTTTGCCCCTCCCTCTTTTGCTCTCTCTATTTCTCGCAAAATAAATAAAAATAAACTTAAAAAAAAAAAGATTCATACCACAAATGAAGAGGCAGGAGTTCCAGGGTTTCAGACTTCAAAGGATTGAAGACCATAATGCTAGGTGCAAATTCAAGTGGAGATCTAAAGTGCAGATATTTCGATAAGGACTTGTTCTGTTAGTTAAGGCTTAGATTACAAAGTTACACTGATTTTTGAATAGTTTGCCTTAACTCTGTTTTTCCCATGAGCTGTGTTATTTTTAGTTGTGATTTTCTAGAACTCGAGGGTTGTTTTGTTTTATTTTCCCTTAAATGTGCAATGCACAGTCTAGCGGAAAGGGCTCTGACACATTGTAAAAGAAGGAAATTCATAAAGAAATTGTTACCCTAAATTTTCAGTAATTTTTCTGACAAGATCTTGCCATGGTCATTGAACTCTATTACAGTTCTTGAAATGTATATACTGTATTTTCATTTACTAATTTTGAATTGAAAATGTTCCAATTTTATTTTAATCGATTTCAATTTAATTTTAAAGGGAATGCTGTTTAGCTGTGCTTGGGTGGTGAATTTATCTCATTAAAATATTGTACACAAAGTTTGGTCAGACATAAACTTAACTTTTGAAGGACTGTCATGATGTTTGCATAAATTTACTAACGTGGAAAATGCCTGCTAACTCTTAAAACTCATTCTCTTACATAAAGAACCAGCTGCTCTCTTGGAATTTGGGGCCACAATTGAGTATATGGAATTACTGGTTACTAGAGGAGTCCCAAATGGGCTTGATCTCTTCACTTTTTTAAAACAGAGGGTAGTTGGGGCGCCTGGGTAGCTTAGTTGGTTATCGTCCGACTTTCGCTTAGGTCATGATCTCGGGGTTCGTGGGTTCGAGCCCCGCGTCGGGCTCTGTGCTGACTGCCAGCTCAGAGCCTGGAGCCTGTTTCAGTCTGTGACTCCCTCTCTCTCTGACCCTCCCCTGCTCACGCTGTCTCTCTCTCTCTCCTAGAAATTAAAAAAAAAAAAAAAAAAACCCAGAGGGTAGTCCTTTAAATAATTTAGCTCATAACTTGCTGAAGCCTTCATTTAAGGAAGATTTTGATTGGAAATATCTTTAGCATTCTGTTCTTACTGTCCATTACAAAGTACAGCCTATATCTACTTTTGAGCAAGTAAAACCAATGAACTTCAAGGCTTATCTGCTATTAGTTTTTTTTTTTTAATTTTTAAAATGTTTTTATTTATTTCTGAGAGGGAGGGAGACACAGAATTCAAAACAGGCTCCAGGCTCTGAGCTAGTTGTCAGCACAGAGCCCGACACAGCGCTCAAACCCAGGAACCGTGAGATCATGACCAGAGCCGAAGACGGATGCTTAACTAACTGAGCCACCCAGGTGCCCCTTATCTGTTATTACTTTTACAAAGATAGAAGTCCATAATCGAAAACTTTGTTACTGATACAATTTATTTTTCCCTTCATGTCTTTGTATACACTTTTGTAAAAATGTGTTTATGCTGTGGTGCTTTTTAACATTTGAGGATCTTTTATTTTTGAAATAAAAATTTTTTTTTGATTACAGAAAGACACAAGTGGGACCACTAGTTTGTCAACTGGAATTTCTCTTCTACAAGAAATTGAAGTACAGAATGAAGAAGTAGCTGCTTTTTGTGAATCCATTACAAAGTAAGGAATTTTTCTTTATAAATGAAAGATTTTTTATTTATTTTATTTTATTTTATTTTTTTTACTGTTTATTTGTTTTTGAGATAGAGACAGAGCATGAGAAGTGGAGGTGCAGAGAGAGAGACAGAATCAGAAACAGGCTCCAGGTTCTGAGCTGTCAGCACAGAGTCTGACACGGGGCTTGAACCCACAAACTGCGAGATTATGATCTGAGCTGAAGTCGGACTCTCAACTGACTGAGCCACCCAGGCGCCCCAATTAAAGATTTTTTAAAGTTAAATACTTGCTTTTAAAAAGTTAACTTGAAAATAACTTAGTACTAATCATTCTAAAATTTAAAAATTTTTAATTATCTTCTCCCTTGGCTGAAATTTCAGGATAACTAATTGGCACATTAACACTACTACAGTTGAACCTGTATCCTTAGCTGCTAGGTTTGTAAGTATTTAGAAGAAGAAACTGAAGTTAGATGGAGGACTTCTGATATTCTATTAACCAGTGAAAATATGACTTAAACATATATAAGCTTCAATACACTCAGAAAATGCATGTTTTTGTTTTAGGGAGACTTAATATGCTGAAAACTTTCTAACATTCAGAATAGTGCTCTTCCTGTTTAAGAGATGCTATTTTAACTGTCAAGAAAAGGGGGGCAAGTATATTCCTGAAGGTTAGAAAAATGCATTTTTTTAATGTTTATTTAGAGAGAGTGTGTGTGCACGTGTGTGTGCACGAGCAGGGGAGAGGCAAAGAGAGAGGGGGACACAGAATCCGAAGGCGGCTCCGGGCTCTGAGCTGTCAGCACAGAGCCTGTTGGCTAAAACTCACCAACCAAGAGATCAAGGTCTGAGTAAAGTCGGATACTTAACCGACTGAGCCACCTAGGTGCCCCCAAAAATGCATTTCTAAAATATTCTTTTAATCTTAAATATGTCCAATACTTGTTATAGATGAGGAAATAGTCTCAGAGAAGTTACCTACCAAAATTGACTCAGCCGGTAGCAGAGTCAGGTCTCCTTTGCCTCTGATTTGGTTTATTTGTTTTCCATTGTATCACTGTATTAGGACTTCTGTTGTGAGTACTAGAAACCCATCTTAAACTAGCTTAAATCAAATAAAGGTTGTGTACTGGGGCCTCTGGGTGTCTTAGTTTGTTGAGTGTCCAACTCTTGGTTTTGGTTCCGGTCATGATCTCATGGTTTATGGGTTTGAGCTCTGCATCATGCTCTTCACTGGCAATGTGGGAGCCTGCTTGGGATTCTCTCTCTTCCTCTCTCTCTGCCTCTCCCCCACTTGCTCTATCTCTCTCTCAAAATAAATAAACTTAAAAACTAGGAATACACACACATTAATTGATAACTTCCTCCCTTTGGACTCTCCTTTTCCATTTTCATTCTTTCCTTCTTCCTGCCCTTCCTCCATGGATGTTGGCTTCATTTTCTTCTACTGCAGATGGAGTTTTGAAGGCAGGGAATATAGTCACTGATAGTTTCGCCTTCATATTCTAAATGTCTTGATATCAGAGAGGTAAGGGAGTCCTGTCAGCCAGCACCAGATAGAAAACTCCCACGAAGGAGAGAGTGGAACAACAAACATTGTGGCCAAGGGGTTGAGATCTGTTATCAAAAGAAAGGAAAGTAGATCACTTAGAGATTTACTCTGAATTCAGTATTTTCCCCAGTGTGGTCTGCTTTAAGCAAAATAAAGTTTGGGTTTCCCAGGTCATTCTTGAGTATATACATCATTTTAATGTTTAAGGGACTTATTAACTAGATTTTCTAGACTATTGGCAATATTTTATTAGAATTTTATCTTTGTTACCTTTTAACCAGCACTATTTTTCTTTAGAATACCTTAGGGGGGAAAAAAAGAAGAAGGAAAATATCAGTACAGTCACTTTTTCTTCCCTGCAAAGGTTACTCTCAATTGGATTTTTAAAATCATTTTTCTCAGCAGGTATTTAAAATAGACATTTAAGTGACTCAGTATGCAAATTACATGTATTAGAAATTACCTATGCCTTCATGTCATTATACCATATGTGTGTGGTTAATAATTTGGAAATAATCTTTTACCTTAATCATTCGGAAGTAATCTGTTATGTGTTTATCTAGTTCCTTTAGTTTTCTCCCAAGCAAGTCGTATATGCTTTCTTTTGGACTGTTTTTGAGTTACTGTTACATTTAAGCTAGGTTGAGAAATTAGGCTGAGATCTAACTTTCCCCCATTTAAATCTTAAGAGTTATTTACACAGATTCTGCTACTAAGCTAAACTGATTATTTTTGTTTATAGACACACATGTGTGCATGCATGCGCACTCNAATGACTTTTTTTGGTAATTTTATTTCCATTAGTAAGTGTGTTATTACAGCAAGTATTTCAGAGAAGAAGAGGTTTTGTTTTTGTTTTCTGTTTAGAGAGAGAGAGCACGCGCGCACTAGAGTTGGGGAGAGAGGCAGAGGGAGTGAGCAAGATAATCTTAAACAGGCTTCTCTCTCAGTGCAGATCCTAATGCAGGGCTCAATCCCATGACCCTGGGTCAAGAGTCAGACACTCAACTGACTAGAGCCACCCAGATGCTCCAGAAGCAGAGGTCTGTCTGTCTTTGTTTGTTTGTTCCTTTCCTTCCTTCCTCCCTCCCTCCCCTCCCCTCCCCTCCCCNGGACAGATAGAGGAAGTGAGAGAATCCCATTCAGACTCCGTACTGCCAGTGCAGGACCCGATGTGAGGCTCAAACTCATGAACAATGAGATCATTACCTGAGCTGAGATCAAGAGTCAGACGCTCAACTCACTAAGCCACCCAGACACCCAGAAGCAGAGGTGTTTTTGAAGCCATGTTCTAGGTTCCTCTTCTCTTCCCCTGTGACTTTGGGGAGTGGGGTCAGGAGATGTTCCTTGAAGAAATTAATGATTTTTTTTTCTTTTTTTTTTTTTTATTATTGCCTTTATTACACTGGAATTTTTATTTTTTTTAATTTTTTTTAAGGCAGTAACAAGGAAGGAAATATTTATTGAATATATATGACCAATATTGAATATATTTACTGAAGGACTACTAGGTGCCCAGTACTGTATATCATCACTTATTCCTTCACAGCAATCTAACAAGATAGTATTGTTCTACTTATTTATTTTTTTTTTTTTACAAATAGTTTATTGTCAAGTTGGTTTCCATATAACACCCAGTGCTCATCCCCACAAGTGCCCTCCTCCATGCCCATCTCCCCCCCGCCCCATCAGTTTGTTCTCAGTATTCAAGAGTCTCTCATGTTTTGCCTCTCTCCCTCTTCCCCACTAATTCCCCCCTTCTTCTCCCCCGTGGGCCTCCGATAAGCTCCTCCTAATCCTCCTATATGTGCACTGGAATTTTTCAACAAGTATTTATGCTCTTGGATAGCAAACTCCTTTTTTTTGAAATCTAAAATGACTCATTTAATCATTTAACTCAGCTGTGAAAGATTTGTCAGGATGATCTTTGTTTACAGTTAAGATTATTTGTGTAATAGACCCTGATACATTGCCAGTTTTGAGCCTTTTTTTCTTCTGTGAAATTAGCGAGTTGGACTAGTCATATTAAGAATCTTTCTTAGGGAACCTGGGTGGCTCAGTTGATTGAATGTCCGACTTCAGCTCGGGTCATGATCTCGTGGTTTGTGAGTTTGAACCCCAATGTGTTGAGCTTTGTGCTGATGGTTCAGAGCTTGGAGCCTGCTTTGGAATCTGTCTCTCTCTCTCTCTGCCCCTCCCTCTGCTCCCACTCTCCCTCCCTCCCTCTCTCTCTCTCTCTCTCTCTCTCAAAAAAAAATCTCTTTTAGGAGTGACTGGGTGGCTCTGTCAGTGAAGTGTCCAACTCTTGATTTCAGCTCAGGTCATGATTTCAGGGGTTCATGAGATCAAGCGCCACAGGAACTCTGCACTGGCAGCTCGGGGTCTGCTTGGGATGTTCTCCTCTTCCTCTCTCTCTGCCCTTCCCCTGCTCACGCACTCTCTCTCTCAAAATAAACATTTAAGAAAAATCTCTTTTAAAGTATCACAATCCTGTGATTCAGCACATTTCATTATTACTGCATTTTTCTAGTTTTTATTTCCTGTTTTCTTTCCTTTTCCCACCTATCATCATTGACAAAGCTGCTGTATCTGCTAGTTATATAGTTCTAGAGAAAGTTCTTAGAGGAACGTTAGATACCAAAGTTTTGCCACTTCATTTGTGGTTTCCTAGCATGATAGGATGAGAAACTACACTTTATCACTTTTAATTCTAAGTAGCCTGCTGGCTCCTTTTTTTCCTATATATTTCAGATCTAGTATTTATATCCTACGATAGTGTCTCGATACCAAGGATTCCCTGTATATTTTCAAGGATTTCACCTCTACATTTACTTAATTTTATTCTAAACAATGCTTATTTTCCTTTCCTATAAAGTAGCATCTATTCCTTTTTTTTTTTTTTAAGTTTATTTATTTATTTTGAGAGAGTGTAAGCAAGGGAAGGGCAGAGTAGTCTCAGTGCTGTCAGAGCAGAACCCAGTGTGGGGCTCAAACTCCTGAACTCTGAGATCATGAGCTGAGCTGAAATCAGGAGTCTGATGCTTAACTAACTGAGCCACCCAGATACCCTTAAAGTAGTGTCTATTCCATTAAAAGCCCTGTTTTTTATTTTTGCCTTTTAAAACCTTCATTTTTGTCCCTTCCTGTCCTGATTTTACACAATTTGTCTCTGTACCTAACATCAACTTGATTGGGCACACGGTAAGAAAATAAACCCTAAAGGATTTAAATTTCCTGAACCGTAGAGCCACATTAAACAAGCAAACAAAGGCATTTCTTTGGTGGTGATTGGGAAATGGAAATCTTACAGAAAATGAAAATTAGAGCTTAAAAAAATAATCATTTAGGGGCGCCTGGGTGGCTTAGTCAGTTAAGCGTCCGACTTTCACTTAGGTCATGATCTCGCGGTTTGTGAGTTCGAGCCCCGCATCGGGCTCTGTGCTGACTGCCAGCTCAGAACCTGGACCCTGTTTCAGACTCTGTGACTCCCTCTCTCTCTGACCCTCCCCTGCTCACGCTGTCTCTCTCTCTCTCCTAGAAATAAAAAAAAAAAGAATAATAATCATTATAGGTAATTACTCAAGAATATCAAGCTATGATATATGGTTTAGAGTGTCCATAAAAATACTTATGTGGTCTCTTACATTAAAAGTGAATAATTTATTGAGCAGTTGTCAATTTATTAATTTGCTTTTGTATGTTTAAAAGTGTAGTTACAAACAACAAAAAAATCCCTAACTTTAAGGAATCTATTACCATCTTAGTTTTTCCCCAGTTTTGATAAAGCAAACAAAACCGTAAGAATAGAGGAATGTTGGGGCGCCTGGGTGACTCAGTCAGTTAGGCGTCCGACTCTGGCTCAGGTCATGATCTTGCAGTTTGTAGGTTCAAGCCCACATCGTGTTCTTTGCAGGCAGCTCAGAGCCTGGAGCCTGTTTCAGATTCTGTCTCCCTCTCTCTCTGCCCCTCCCCCACTCATGCTCTGTCTCTCTCTGTTTCAAAAATAAACAGTAAAAAAATTTTTAAAAAAAGAATAGAAGAATGTCATTTTTATAGAAGAACAAATTACTGAGACGCCTGGGTGACTCAGTTGGTCAAGCATCTGACTTTGGCTCAGGTCATGATTGTGAGTTCGAGCCCTGCATGCGGCTTGCTGCTGTCAACAGAGAGCCCTGTTTGGACCCTCTCTCTTCCCATCTTATCTGCCCTTCCCCTGCTCCTTCTCTTTTTCTCTCTCTCAAAAAAATAAATTTAAATGAAAAATTGCCGTTTTTTTTCTGGACTGTCTTCCATACTGTCAACTAGAGATAGAACTCATTAAAAATTTTTTTTATTGTGATAAAACATATGCAAATGAAATTTAATATTTTAACCAATTTTACATGTACAAATCTGTGATATTCTGTTCTTGCTGTGTAAAAAAAAAGGACTCCTTTTTTTTTTTTAAGTTTTTGTTTAAATTCCAGTTAACATACAGTGTAATATTAGTTTCAGGTTTATAAATATAGTGATTCAGCACCTCCATATATCAGCTGGTGCTCATCACAGCAAGTGTTATTATTTATTTGCCATCTTAATCAGAATCATCTTTTTAACACATTGCCTCACCCACCTCTCCTCTGGTAACCATTAATTTGTTCTCTATAGTTAAGAATCTTTTTCGTGGTTTGCCTCTCTCTCTCTTTTGCTCATTTGTTTCTTAAATTCCACATTAGTAGACTCATATGGTCTTTCTCTGACTTATTTTGCTTAGCATAATACTCTCTAGCTTCATCCATGTTGTTGCAGATGGCAAGATTCCATTCTTTTTTATGGTTGAGTAATATTCCATTGTATTTGTATACCACCTCTTCTTTATCCATTCATCAGTCCATGGACAGTTGGGCTGTTTCCGTAATTGTGCTATTATAGATAATGCTGCTATAAACATTGGGGTGCATGTATCCAAAAGACTTATTTTAAAGAAAGGAAACGAAGGGTTCCCCTTCAGCTACGAAGTAAGTTCATTGAATGCAACTTTTCTCACTAGAAATTTTGTCTAATAAATTCTTGTTTTCTGAGCTATTATCAGGAATTTCTGATTGTCCTTTCATCATGCTTAAGGATTTCTGAAAATTGAAGTCTTGCTTGGAAATAGACAAAATTCTCTAATATTTCATATATTAGTTAATTACATGATTTGCTGAGAGTATCTATTTTATACTGTAGAAAACAAGAGAATACTTAGTCAATGAGAAACAAGAATCTTAGACAAGATCCTATGAAGGTCTTCACATTGTATTGTGGATGGGTAAGCTTGGCAACAAGCACATATCTAAAGATACTGTGTTGACATCTAAAGGTGCATTTCCAATATCAATTTAAGTGTATTGTTTATATTGCTTTTTAAAACTTAGATTTCTTTTTAATTTTGGATCATCTGTGGCCCTTTTAGGGTCACAGTGCAGAACACAGACTTTTTTAATACACTTATTTATTTGACAAGATGCTTATAGCACTTCTGTTACTAGGCACTGCTTTGAGTGCTTTATAAACTAATAATTCACATAATTCTCACAATAACCCTACAAAGTTAGTAGTGGTAGTATCCTCATTTTGTAGAAGCAGAAGATGGAAGCAACAAGGAGATTCAATAACTTGTCTATGGTCACACACCTAGTTAGTAATTAAAATCAGGATTTAAACTCAAGTGCACAGTTATACTTGCTGCCTCCCGTGAACCTTTTCTTTTTGCATCTCAAACTATTCTATTCCAAACTATTCTATTCCTATGACTTGATTATTTTAATCTCTACGGAAATAAATATACAATACTTCCAGCCTTCATTCCATTTATATTCCTATGAAAAGCAGACAATTGTATCTTGACTTCTAACCTCCAGAAAAAAAGTCAGAGGAAGGCTACAGATTTTAAAAAGGCATCAAATTCTCCTTTGTCTTCTGATAACAGAGGTGCTGTCTGGAGAAAAACTATATACTCTGTAATCATATTAATTTATTTCAATTTAAGCTATGTTGTTCCTGTGAATACCTTCACAGGCAATTCTTGTCATTCCCTAAGTTCTAGAGATCATTTTGAGAGAATAAAAGTCTCATAGCACTGTAACAACCAATTATTTTTTTTATTGTTGTCTAACAACCAAAAAAAAAAATATATATATATATGAAAAAAGCCTTAAAGTGATTTTTAAATTTTTTAAAGTTTATTTATTTATTTTGAGAAAGAGTATGAACAGGAGAGAGGCAGAGAAAGAAAGAGAGAGAGAATCCCAAGTGGGTGCCATGCTGTCATTGCGGAGCCATACACAGGGCATAGTCTCATGAACTGTGAGTTCATGACCTGAGCTAAAATCATGAGTTGGACGCTTAGGGGCAGCTGGTGGCTCATTTGGTTGAGCATCTGACTTTGGCTCAGGTCATGATCTCACAACTTGTGAGTTCAATCCCTGCATTGGGCTCTGTGCCAACAGCTCAGAGTCTGGAGCCTGCTTTGGATTCTCTGCCTCCGTCTTTCTCTGCCCTTCACTGCTTGCACTCTATCTTTGTCTCTCTCAAAAATAAACAAACATTAAAAAAAAAAAAAAAGAATTGAACATTTAACCGACTGAGGCACTCAGGTGCTCTGAAAAAGATTTTTATTTTATTTATTTATTTTTTTACAAATAGTTTATTGTCAAATTAGTTTCCACATAACACTCAGTGCTCATCCCCACAAGTGTCCTCCTCCATGCCCATCCCTCCTCCCCCCCACATCCATCNTGTTGATGGACACTTAGGCTCCTGAAAAAGATTTTTAAAAGACAAAAAACTTTTTATATCTCTAGCAATTTTGGTTGAAGGCTTCATTACCTATATTCTTAGTGGATTCATTAAAAACAAACCATTTTGTGTAATTATACTGTATATTAAAAAAAAAAAAACTGAAGCAGGGCCGCCTGGGTGGCTTAATCGGTTAAGTGTCCGACTTCGGCTCACAGCATGATCTCACGGTTCTTGGGTTTGAGCCCCGTGTCAGGCTCTGGGCTGACTGCCAGCTCAGAGCCTGGAGCCTGTTTCAGATTCTGTGTCTCCCTCTCTCTTTGACCCTCCCCTGCTCACGCTGTCTCTCTCTCTCTGTCTGTCTGTCTCAGAAATAAATAAAACATTAAAAAAATTTTTTTTTTTAATTGAAGCAGAACATGCATGTATCCAGTGTGTGCTTGGTTAATGTTGATTAATGTTACCGAAGATATCCTGGCAGTACTTAATCTCTTTTCTTGAATTCCTTTTATCTAAAAGGCAAATGCTAGTATTTAGAGTTTGACTGGGGTCCATTCATTACAGTTCTCATGAGCTGCTCTAGAACTGAATAAAGACACAGAGTTGAATGGCTGTAGGCATGCAAAGCTTTCGTTTAGGTCTCTCAAATGCAGCTTTAAAAATAGTAATTTAATTTCTTTCTTGTGAACAGATTGAAGGCCAACTTTCCATATACCAATCACTGCACAAATCCAGGCTATTTGTTAAGTCCAGTTACAATACAAAGAAACATATGTGGAGAAAATGCTAGCGTAAAGGTCTCCATTGAAATTGAAGGATTTCAACTACCAGTTACTTTTACATGTGATGGTAAGTTTGTAGTTCCCCAGCCATCTTGTTTTTTGCTCTGATTAGGGAGAAAATGTTAGTTTGAATCATTCTTGACCCTGTTATCAGTAGATACACTTTTTAACATTCACTAGTTACCCTTTTCAAAAAATTGACATATATTTGCAGTTTTCTGATTAGTGGGAAAAAGTTTACCTTTAGTACTTCTATTACTGCATATTTCTCTGAAAAATGCTGAGTAACTTTGGTTAATTGGTGGCTGGTGGCCAAGGTCCCAAAGCATGAGATTGAAAGACTTATTAGGGTCCAATTCCTTTTATTTCCCCCATATTATGGCAAGAATACTTGTTTATAAAGAGCTGTCAGTGAAATTGAAATTCCAGTTATCTTGTTAACCTCCTCTAAGAGAGGATAATTCTCCTTTGGTTCTAACTCTCTCTTCCAGATTTGATGTGGATATCCTTTCTAGAAATGTATCCTAAAGTCTGCAGGAACTTTTTCTGTCATAATTTATTGCTTCTCATGATGTATATTGCTTTAATGGGATTCCAGTAGTAGAATAGGTCCTATATTTCTATAGCACTTTGACTTACAAAATGATGCCATTTTTTTAAAATAATGGTTATGATTAGGAATATGTCCAATATTTGGATACTTTCTTTGTAGCTTTGTACTTTTCAAGCCCCTTTGCAAAAATAGAAATCTGAAACAAAAATGTTAGCCAACTATAACAATAATTCTTTTAGTTTCTAAAGGAGGAGTTGTTTTTATAAAACATACTTTAAATTTTGGCATGGGGAATTGTTTAAATCCATATCCTATAAGAATTAATATGAAAATTGAAGGGAAAAAAACGTCAGTAGGTCCCTTGACTGAAAATAGTAAACATTGATAGCAAATTGTTTTAATTTGTATCACATTTTGACTTGATGTCTCCAGATATGATTACGTTTTGAGAAAATGTCTCAAATGCCTCTAGTTTGGTTCTTTATAAATGTGCACATTTATAATATACATCTATGTTAAGAAACCTAACCATATTATGGTAGAAGTGTATTCTAATAATGTTAACATACATTTGGCTGTTCAGAAATGTAGCCATTATTAGATATTTTATGGTTTTCTCTGCCAAGCTGTTGATTTTCATGAAGTTTGAACTTAATAACTGTCTTCTAAATTGAACATAGGAGATCTAAGTATAGAAATAGGTTACTTTATTATTTATGTTTGTTTATTTCTGCATTTAGAGAGAGCTGGGGAGAGACAGAGAGAGAGAGAGAGAGTGAGAGAATCCCAAGCTGAAAGCACAGAGCCCCACGTGGGTCTTGATCTCATAAACTGTGAGATCATGACCTGAGCCAAAATCAAGAGTCAGGCACTTCATCAACTGAGCCACCCAGGTGCCCCAGAAATAGGTTACTTTAAAAGGTTACTTTATGTCCATCAACAGGTGAATGGATCAAGATGTGGTTTATCTATACCACAGAATACTACATGGCAATGAGAAACAATGAAATCTGGCCATGTGTAGCAACATGGATGGACCTTGAGGGTGTTATGCTGAGCGAAATAAGTCAGGCAGAGAAGGACAAATACCATATGTTTGCACGTATAGGAGGATTAGGAGGAACTTGACGGAGGAACAAGGGGGAGAAGAAGGGGGGAAATGGTGGGGGAAAGGGAGAGAGGCAAACCATGAGAGACTCTTGAATGCTGACAAAAACTGAGGACTGATGGATGTGGGGGGGAGGAGGGATGGGCATGGAGGAGGGCACTTGTGGGGATGAGCACTGAGTGTTATGTAGAAACTAATTTGACAATAAACTATTTGTAAAAAAAAAAAAAAAGGTTACTTTAATTTTTTAATGTGTTATAGTCTTAGTATCCAGCTCTTGTCAAGAATGATAAAGAATACTTACTACTTGCTGTATTTTTATTCTTCATTAGAAAATTTATTAGGCAAATATCAAATATTTAATTAAAATGGTGATTTTTTTTTTCCCTTGTGATTTGGTTTAAGTCATTGTTTGCTAGATACTGCTAAATGTCATCCTTTTTGGAGGAGTCTGTAATAGGAAGGTGGCTTTCTTAGTTTTAGATCTGTCCTCTCTAATACCGTAACCCCTAGCCCCATATGACTGTTGAGCACTTGAAATCTGGCTAATATAGAGTAAGATATGCTGGAAGTGTAAAATACACAGTGGATTTCAAAGAACCAATTTGAAAAGAAATAAGATGTCTCATTAGTAATTTTAAAATATTGGCTTTATGTTGAAATGATATTTTGAATTTATTAGGTTAAATAAAACATGTTGAAATTATCTTCACCTGTTTTACATTTTTCAACGTGGCTAGTAGAAAAATTTTAATTCTAAATATGACCTATATTATATTTCTGTTGTGTAGTGATCTCTTAGATGATAAGAAATACATTCTGAAAAAGTGTATACTGTTAAATGAGCAAAATGAAAGTGATACCTCTTTTACAGTGAGTTCTACTGTAGAAATCATTATAATGCAAGCCCTTTGCTGGGTACATGATGACTTGAATCAAGTAGATGTTGGCAGCTACATTCTGAAAGTTTGTGGTCAAGAGGAAGTGCTGCAAAAGTAAGTTTATTCACTTACCTACTGAACAGCATTTTTGGAAATTTCACTTTTAAGGGGTTAAAATTAGAAATTTTCAAGTTAAATTTGTAGTCCAAAAATATATGGAGTCTTACTGAATTGATTGGATCCATGAACTTATACTGAGATATACCTTGTCTTAAGTTGTGTCTAAGACTGTGTAGGGATTTCAGAGATAATTAAGACATGGTATTGCTCTTAAACTTATAGTCTTAAGTGGGGGGGGGGGAATGGGAGATAATTCTTTGATAAGTGAATTTAATGGTTTTTTAGTTTCTGCTAAGAGTCAATAGTCACGTAATTATAGACTCCATTTTCCTTCTGTAGCATGCACCATTGCTTTTCACACAGTGGTCAGCTGTGACTTCCTTTTAGTTGGCTTGAAATAATTATTGTATGAATCTTTTTTTGAACCAGGTAATTTAGCATATACAGTTATTTTACAGATTTAATTATTTTAGGCTACTAAAAATGCCCTGTCCCTATTTTTCTTATTTTCTTTTTTATCTTCATCTTTCTTCTTTACTGTGACTCTTCCCATGTAGAATTATTCTTTTATTTAAATGCTTACACTTGGTTAAAAACTATCTCTACATTTTACCATTCTCTTCCATTTCTGAGGCAGATACAAGTTATATTTTACTCTCACCTCTGTAATTTCTAGTTTGAGAATAACATTGACGAATAATTAATATTTTTTAATAGTAATCATTGCCTTGGAAGTCATGAACATATTCAGAACTGCCGAAAATGGGACACAGAGATTAAACTACAACTTTTGACCTTCAGTGCAATGTGCCAAAATCTGGCCCGAACAGTAAGTATGTAGCTTATAACTGAATTGCATTTGGTTGACTCTGAATAATTCTGCTAATTAGCCACTTTGCAGTTGGTACATTCTCTAAGATGTCTGGGTTGGACTGGTGAATGGATTGGAATGATGAACTGATTTTATCCACAAGGGTTTTCAACAAATGGGGGTAGCTTTTCAATCATGGAGTCTTAGGTAGCCCACTACTTCAAGCTGGAGGCATATTTGAAAATCAAAGTGGAAGAAAATAAAAGTTGATTTGTAATGGTTTTACACAAGAATGAAAACATTAGGGTCAAAGGAAAATGGGAAAGGAGGAAAGATTTTGAATACTAAATACGGTTTGAGGGAAGAAAAGATCTACATTGACCTTTGCATCAAACTGAGAAAAATACATTATTTTTTATCAAATGAAAACTACTTCTCTTTTAAAAATACAGCACTTTCTTTTGAAGTTAAAGCAAATTAGAATGCAGGAAATTAGTCTGTTGTATTACTATATGAACGTTGGATGAATTTTAATCTTTAAAGAGAATTACTCTTCATTTGGTAGAACTTTGGATAGAAAAATATCAGTCTTTTTTACTTTCTCTTTATTTTCTTAGGTTTTGATCCTGTGCTTGATTTTTCAACCAAGGGAAATAAAGTCTGTTTCATAAAATTCAGTGTATTTTAGCAATCATTAGTAATTTCTCTTTTCAGTTTCTTAAGGAATAATGTTCTTGAGAATATTTGCATAGTAAAGATTTATGTTAGAAGAGACTGGTACCTTAATTATTGGGGATAAGGTGGGGATAAATTTGATTATCATTAGAAAAAATAATGCAGAAATTCAGATGATCTGTTGCCCATCTAATCCTACCCCACCTTCATTTGGCTGTCAAACATCTTTACAAGTGTTTTGCTTTGTTTTAAAGCTTTCTATTCTTACTGTATAGAACAGAAGTAGTTTTTACTTTGGGAGCTGCCTATATATCGAAAACTAGACTTAAAAGCATTTATGTTTTTTATTCATAAAACAAAATTTTCAGAATATTGATGTGCTTGTTTCCTTGATTTGGTTATAAATAGTATTTACTTCTGATAATATCTTAAAATTTTTTAATGTTTTTTTTTTTTTAATTTATTTGAGAGAGAGAGACAGCGTGAGCAGAGGAGGGTCAGAGAGAGAAGGAGACACAGAATCCGAAATAGGCTCCAGGGTTCTGAGCTAGCTGTCAGCACAGAGCCTGACACGGGGCTCGAACCCACGAACTGTGAGATCATGACCTAAGCCAAAGTCGGATGCTTACACGACTGAGCCGCCAGGTGCCCCCACTTCTGATAATATTTTAACAGGTTCTAAAAAATCACTGCAGTTTCAAAAATTTATCATACATTTTACCATATTTAATTTGGTAATAGAAAGACCAAAGAGGAGCACCTGGTTGGCTCAGTAGGTTGTGTCTGCCTTAAGCTCAGGTCATGATCTCATGGTTCATGAATTTGAGCTCCACATTGTGCTCTCTGCTGTCAGAGCCCGTTTCAGATGTCCGTCCCCCTCTTTCTCTGCCTCTTCTCTGCCTACACACACTCCTTCTCTCTCAAAAATAAATAAATAAAAACTTTGGGGAAAAAAATAACAAGGAATGAATTTTTTTTTGATAAACATATGTATATATGTGTTTTTTTAGGCAGAAGATGATAAAACACCGGTGGATTTAAACAAACATTTGCATCAAATAGAAAAACCTTATAAAGAAGTCATGACAAGGTGTGGCATCTAAAACATTAATTCCAGGTTTTCAAACTTTGCTTTTGGATGTGAATACCATTATACTGGTGAATAAAACAATCATTTTTGTATATAATATCCTTCAACCACAGTACTGTTCTTTATTTCAGATACCCTGTTGATGAACTTTTAAATTCTTACCACAACCAAGTGGAACTGGCTCTGCAAATTGAAGTAAGTCTTAATTCACCTTTTGGCATGATGACTTAAGGATTCTTATTTCTGTTCTATCTTAACTATTAGTGTGATATTGTATGAAATATTTTAGAAGGACGATTTAAACAGTATCCTTGATGTTTGATGACTTGTTTTCTGACCCAACTTGTTAACAAAAATTTTCAATATTGCTTGAGTCAGCACTTCACCTTCACTTCAACTTTCTTACTAATAGTACCCTTCAGTTCAATTTAAAAAGAACTGAATATTTAGTATATTCTAGATGCTGGAGTTAGGAAAATGAATGACCTAGTTCCCACCTACCAGGAACTTAAAACTAGTGACAGATTTAAACAAAATTTCAATGTAGTATAGAGATATGCATTAGGTTCTTTGGGAGATCAAAGAATGGTACTTTTTCCAATTTGAGACTTTAAGGAAAGCCTCTAAGAAGGGAGATTGCCTGAGGCAAGTCAACAGTATGGGTTAGCTAGAAGATTGTTGAGAAGGACTTGTGAACAAAAGCACATAGGTGTGATACATATGTGGAAGTATAAGCTCTTCTGTAATAGGGTATGTAGAGTATGAAGTGGAGTTTGGGAGATAATGTTGGAGATACCCAGACATACCACCTTATCTATGTTAAAGAGTTTTACTCTATGTTCTAGCTTAAAGGTCCATATCCGGTCTACTTTCTATTTTTGTAAATAAAAAATTTTTGGAATGCAGCCACACCCATTCATTTACATATTTTCTATGATTGTGTTTGTGCTGTAATAGTAGAGGTGAGTAGTTGGGACAGATACTATATATCCTGCAAAGCCTGAGCTGTTTATTATTTGTGACTTTACAGAAAAGGTTTGCTGACCCCTGCTCTAGCCCTTTTTAGCTTAGGGTAAGGGGTGGGATAGGGTGAGTGACTTGTTTATTCGTCCTGAGCTCTTAGATTACTCTGGCCATACTGTGGAAATTAGATTTAGTTCTGGCAGGATTGGTTTTAGAGAGACTACTTAGGAAGGTTTTTTATAGTAGTCCAAGTGAAAGATAATTAGTGTGATGAGGGCAAAAAGGAGAGAACTGATTAACAATGCTTAGGAAATAACATTGGTAAGATTTTGGTAGGTAATGAGATGCAAGAGAAGAAATAGTATAGGATTACTCTCAGATTTCTAGCTACTGTTATATTCGTGTCAGCATATAAACATTCATTTATTCAGTAAGTATTTGCAGAATATCTCATCATGAGGCACTGTTGTAGGTGCTGAGGCTATGGTAGTAAACAAAAGAAACTTTAATCCCAAATCTTAGTTAACACTCTAGTTGGATGAGATGACAATTAAACTAGCAAAATATATGCTACATCAGGTGGTGAGCACTATAGAGAAAAATAAATGAGGATAATGTTGCAATTTCAACATTTATATTCAGGGGAGACCTCATTTAAGAGAGTGAATTTGAGTAAAGAACTAGAGGAGTGAAAGAAGCTATCTGGTTGTCTAGGAGAGGAGTGTGCCTGATATGTCTGTCTTTCTAACTGGAATAGAGTGAGGGAGGGGGGCGAGAATGGAAACAAATCAATTAGGAAGATGTTTTGCTAGCCATAGATGGTGGGAAGGGGGAGGAAAGGGTGGAGAGGGAGAAACTGTGAGAGGAACAGATTTGGATGGAAGATGTGGAACTTAAATTTGGACTTTATGTTTGTCACCTTAATAGCAATGTTGAGTAGGCAGTTGGATATAAATCTGGAATTTAATGGAGGAGTGCTAGCCTGGAGGTAGTAAACTTGGGAATCATAAGAATATAATTGGTATTTTGCAGCCATAAGAGTGGAGGAGATCACTGAGAAAATAAGAGTTCAAGGACAGCCCTGGGTATATCTTCCACCTTAAAACAAAAAGTCCATATTCCCCTGTAGCAACCACTCCATTTCTTTATTCTTCTTATAGCAAAACTCCTAAAAGTTTATCTGTTTTTGCTGCTTCCACTTCCTCTCTTTCCATTCTTTTATGAACCGACTCCAGTCAGGCTTTCATTCTCAGCACTTCCCTGAAAGTGCACCTAAGATCATCAAGGACTTCATAATCATGGTTTCAGTAATAAGTTCTTTGTCTTTATTTTCTCAGTGTTTCTATAGTGTTTAATAGAGTTGACTATTTCTTCCTCTTTTTTAAAAAATTATAGTTTATTTACTTTTGAGACAGAGACAGAGCATGAGTGGGGGAGGGGCAGAGAGAGGGAGACACAGAATCTGAAACAGGCTCCAGGCTCTGAGCTTCCTGTCAGCACAGACCCCAGCGTGGGGCTCAAACCCATGAACTGCGAGATCATGACCTGAGCCAAAGTTGGACGCTTAACCAACTGAGCCACCCAGGTGCCCCTGTTTCTTCCTCTTGAACACTTGCCATGACCTCTTGGTATATCACATTTGTGGTTCTCTGACTTCCAGTGTCTGCTCTATTCTCGCTCTCACTTGTGGCTTTCTGCTTATGGTCTCTTTATTTTTCTGACCTCTAAACACCAGAATGCCACAGGGCTCAGTTCTAGTCTCTTCTTTTCCTTCATATTCACATTCTAGATGATCTCACTTAATCTCATGTCTTTAAATACCCTACGTATATGGACAGCTGACTAACCTCTCCCCTGAACTTCAGATTCAAATATCTTTTACTTGACATTTTCATATGAATGTCTAATTCATTAACATCTCAAACTTAAGATATATGAAACTGAATTTTTTATACTACCCTTGATATCTCTTTATGAGTATTCCTCTTTTTGGTAAATAACAGCTCTATCCTTCTCATTGCTAAGGGCCAAACCTTGAAGTCGTATTTGATTTCTCAAGAAAATGATCTTTTATATCCCACAATCTAGCTAATTCATGTGAGCTCTACCTTAAAAATACATTCAGAATGTGACCACTCTTTATCACTACCAAAGCTACAGGTCTCGTCAATTACAATAGTTACAACACAGTATACCCTTGAACAACATGGGGGTTAGGGGGTCTGACCCCGCCGTGCAGTCGAAAATCTGTGTATAACATTTATGTCTCTCTGTTTATTTTTAAGTAAGCTCTAGGCCCAACATTGGGCTTGAATTCACAGTCTTGAGATCAAGAATCACGTCTTCTGCCAACTGAGCCAGCCAGGCACCTGCTGTGTATAACTTTTTACTCCCCCCAAATTCAACTGCTAATAGCCTACCCTTGGCTGGAAGCCTTGCTGATAACATACATAGTCAGTTAACACGTTTTGTATGTTATTTTTATTGTATGTATACTTTATTCTTACACTAAAGTGAGCTAGCGAAAAAGAAATGTTAAGAAAATCATAAGGAGGAGAAAACATATAGTATTAGTGCTGTGAAAAATCCACGTATAAGTGGACTCAAGCAGTTCAAACCTGTGTTGTTCTCAGGTCAACGATAGTTCCTTACAGGTCTCTTAGCTTCTACCCTTGTCCTTCTAAGTCTTTCTTCCATAGGCAATCAAAATGATATTTTAAAAATAAGTCACTAAGTGTAGACAGTATCCTGGATTGTATCCTGGAAGAAGAAAAGGATATTAATGGAAAAACTGATTCAGTCTGACTAACTTACAGTTCAGTTAATAGCAATATATCAGTGTTAATGTCTTAGTTTGTCATATATAACATGTTACTTAACCCAGATTCCTTTAATGTTCTAGAGGAACTATCTGTACTATTTTTGTAACTTTTCTGTAACTGTAAAATTATTACAAAACAAAATTTCTTTTAAAAAAATGAAAATAAGCACAGAAAGCAGATGTAAAAGAGAAAAAGCCAAAAGATAGCTCTTTGAAAACATTAATAAAATTTATAAACTCTTAAAAGATACTAAATTATGCCACCCCTGGGGCACCAGGGTGGCTCAGTGGTGAATGTTCAACTTTGACTCATGTCATGATCTCATGGTTCATGAGTTCTAGCCCCGTGTTGGGCTCTTTGCTGACAGAGCAGAACCTAAAGCCTGCTTTGGATTCTCTGTCTCCCCTTCTCTCTGTCCCTGCCCTGTTCATGTTTTGTGTCTCTCTTCCTCAATAATAAATAAAAATGTTAGAAACATTTTTTTAATTAGAATAAACATTTTTTAAATTATGGTACTCCCTTTTTCAAAATCCTGTTTACTATCTCAGTAAAATTCAGATCCCTAATTGTGGCTTCAGGGCCCTATGTATTTTGACCCCCACTACCTCTCTGATCTGGCTTGCTAACATTTTCCTTCTTTGTTCTGGTGGATCTGTAGGTATTCTCCCTAGCTGGGACCCTTGTGCTTTTTGTTCTGTTTACTTTTAATCCTCTTCTCTCAGATATTTGCATGGCTTAACCTTCAATTCTTTAAGGTCTATATTCAAATAAATGTCTTACTGCAGATGTCTTTAGGATCATCTTATCCAAAATAATGACTAAAAAAACATAGTGACTGTCATTTATTCCCCATAATTTTTTACAGCTTTATTGTGGTATAATTTATATATCATAAAATATACCCACTGAATATATACAATTCAAGAATTGCTTTTTTTTTTTTTAATGTTTTTATTTATTTCTGAGAGAGAGAGAGACAGCGTGAGTAGGGGAGGGTTAGAGAGAGAGGGAGACACAGAATCTGAAGCAGGCTCCAGGCTCTGAGCTACCTTGTCAGCACAGAGCCCGACGCGGGGCTCGAACCCACAAAGCGTGAGATCATGACCTGAGCCGAAGTTGGATGCCCAACTGAGTGAGCCACCCAGGCGCCCCAAGGATTCCTTTTAGTAAATGCATAGAGTTGTATAATTATCTCCACAATCCAGTTCTTTAGACCATTTTCATCGCTCCCAAAGGTTTCCATGTGCTACTTTGTAGTCATTCCTCATTCCCAGTCCACCCCCCAAATAATGCCTGATCTAGCACCTGTCTTGGTATCTTTGCCTTTAATGGAGATTTCATGTAAATGGAATCATACCCTATGTAATCTTTTATATCTGATTTTTTTTCACATACCATACCGTTTTTAAGCCCTGTCCATGTTGTAGTATTAAGTTGTGATATGTATCCATACTTCCTTTTTTTATTGCTGAATACTTCCACTGTATGGACATACCATATTTTGTTTATCTGGTCACCAAATAATGGACATTTTGAACAGTTTACAGTTTTTAGTTATTATGAATAATGCTGCTATAAACACCCACATATAAGTCTTTGTGTGGATATATGTTTTAATTTAGGTTTTAGGGGGAAGTCAGGGGAGGTAAAGTTGCAGAAGTTTTTATTCATTCTGGCTATAATTTTCTAGAGATAAGATGTTAATTTATTTTACTAAAATGAAGTTACGGGAACAGTTAAGGTTTTGAGCCAAGGAATAATTGTTTGGCTTCATATTCTAAGAAAAATGAGAAAGAGAACTGACTGAGAACAAGTAAAAGAAATGTTAAGTGGCATACAGTTTCCTGTTGAATTGGGGATGTTGAATCTGTATAGTTGTGAGATTCTTTTTGAAAATGCTTAGCTGCCTGGTAGAAGAAGCAGAGGAGAAGGCTCCGAGCTCAAAGAATGAATTTAGTCGAAATGAATGTGTGAGGACTGGAGGCAAAGGAGATTGTGATCAGACTGTGATATTGTAGTTAAGATTCTCCTAGGGTACAGTTTTGGTGTTGAAGATGCTGTGAATTTTCCACATGGACATTTATGTAATTGAGGCTTATGACAGGATATAGAGTAGAATATCTAGAGCAATAATATGGCATGCAGTTGAGGAAATGACCACATGTCCAATTGCAAGGCAGATTAGGCCATCAGGGGCCAAGTCAGGAGAGAGAAAATATAGTAGTTATTTGAACAGGGAAATTTAAAGAATCATTAATTAGTAAAAGGTGGTTAATTACTACATACGGTAAAAAAGGATTCTAAGGCAGGATTTGGCTTGCATTCTAAATCTGGCCTATTGCCAATTTTTGTAAAGTTTTATTGGAACCCAGTGATACTCATTCATTTCTGTATTTACCTGTATCTTTCATGCCGTAATAGCAGAGTTGAATTGTGATCGAGACTGTGGCCCACAAAGCCTAAAATATTTACTCTCTGGCCTTTAAAAAGTTTGCCAACCATGCTATACAGGGTCCAGAAGTAGCAGGTATAAAAAAGCAACTAATGGGGTGCCGGGGTGGCTCAGTCGGGTAAGCGTACAACTTCAGCTCAGGTCATGATCTCACGGTTTGTGGGTTTAAGCCCCGCGTCAGGCTCTGTGCTGACAGCTAGTTCAGAGCCTGGAGCCTGTTTCAGATTCTGTGTCTCCCTCTCTCTCTGACCCTCCCCTGCTCACACTGTCTCTCTCTTTCTCTGTCAGAAATAAATAAAACATTAAAAAAAAAATGTAGCTATCGCCTTTAGGTTGAGGAATAGTGAATGGACAGTGAAAATTGTAAGGACTTATGGTAGAACACCCCTCACCCCCAGCCTTAGGCTGAAATCCAGCCTCCTCTATGAAGGTTTGGCTGTCACAGGAGTATATAGGATGCATATAGCAAAGAGACTTACTACAGTTGTCCGATTGGGAGACCATGGCCTGAGGGTGCAGCTGGAACTGGTCTTTGAGGACCACTGGGATCCTGTTCTGAAGTTTTTAAAAAAAAAAAAAAAAAAAAAAAAAACCC
>NW_027529526.1:3184583-3212569 GCF_008692635.1 Crocuta crocuta
ACCCTGATAAGTGTCTTCATTCTACCATTGCCTGAGTGCCCCTTAGGTGCCCTCTATTGACCAAACCTAACATTTTGTCAGCTGGCAAAGGAGAAATGTTTATAGGTATAGCTCTAGTATCACAAAGTAGAGCAAAGAAAGGAATTGATTCGGAACTAATTGACAATAAATTAATAACTGGCACATAAAAAATGATGGAGAATAGTATAGGAAAATTACCTGAGCCTCAACACTGGAGAGGTTTTTATATGAAGGTATAGAACTAAAAGTAAGCAGAAATAATAAGTAAGCAAAAATGGGGAGCTAGAAAACAGATTGTTGGGCCCTGAAGACTACAAGGTAATTGGATGTGTGAGCAAATGAGGTATTTTCATTTAAGCATGAAGGTACAGGGAACGTTCAGTTTATGGTTGCTAAGCCTCCAGGGTGGAAAGATGTAAATTGTTAAGGGATGGTACAATACTAAATTTCAGCCCATTCTAACGGTACTTGGCATATAAGTTTGGCCTAAATGTTTGATGTATGCATACATTTTGATGTTTGATGCATAAATGTTTATGTAAGAATATTTCATAATGAGATAAGAAATATTACTTTAAAATCATGGAGGACTGGAGAGGGATTTTTAAATAATTCTCATGAGGTAAATGATTTTATAATATATTTGTACATGTATACTTTTTGTTTTTGTTTTTATTTATTTCTAGGAGAGAGAGAGAGAGACAGCATGAGCAAGGGAGGGTCAGAGAGAGAGGGAGTCACAGACTGAAACAGGCTCCAGGCTCTGAGCTGGCAGTCAGCACAGAGCCCCACGCGGGGCTCGAACCGCGAGATCATGACCTAAGCGAAAGTCGGACACTTAACCGACTAAGCCACTCAGGCGCCCCTGTACATGTATACTTTTGAATCGTGGTGAAATCAAGTGATTAACTACAGAGGGATTATCCTCAAGAAAGTTTTTTCATCCAACAAAATTTAAAAAGTGATGATTATATAGATACAAATGATGCTTGAAAGTTGATTCATGTCTGGTAACTGCTGCCCAATGTTAATAATATGCAGCCAACCTCTAAAGAACTTGGTTTTTGATACCAAATTTTTTGGCAGGAGGGAGAGAATGATTGGTGTTTTTAACGTAGAACTTATTCCCAAATAATAAAAAATAGCTCCAGATTTTTTAATGACTTAGTAATTTGTTAATGATTTATTAGTTATTCTAAGTATGAAATTAATGGCATTTACATATGAATAATTGTGTCAGGCAAAATGAAAATGAGACCTAAGTTTTCGTATTAAAAATAAAACAGATCATTGAAAGGTTATCTTGTTTGTTTTTCATCACAAAAGAGTAAAGGATATCTGTTGATTGAGCACATCTAAAATGTCTAGTTTCTGACTTCATCTCTGAAACTGATCCTTTATAAATTCCACATACTTATGTTTATTTTGCTTTTTATTTTTTAAAGAACCAGCACCGAGCAGTAGATCAAGTAATTAAGGCTGTAAGAAAAATCTGTAGTGCTTTAGATGGTGTAGAGACTCTTGCCATTACAGAATCCGTAAAGAAGCTAAAGAGAGCAGTTAATCTTCCAAGGAGTAAAAGTGCTGATGTGAGTATATTTTTAGTAATTAGCATTTTGTTACATGCAAATACATACTTGAGTGACTATCACCTAAACTGGGAGATTTTTGTTTCTGTTAGACAAAATGTTAATCATTTTAACTTTGGCTTTTACTTTTGAGTAGACTTAGTCACTTAGTAAAGTTGGGAATTCCTAAGAGGAGATGGGCTGCCTCAGAAGCGCTTTGTGAGAGTTGATATTGAATATATAGATGCCAAACTGTGAACCTTTTATGTGTAGAGGAGAAACTATGGCATAAGTGAGTTGGTTGAAAGTTTCAAGATAGATACTGAGCTTCAGAATCTGGGTGGTAATGGTTACTATTTGTCCTTCTGGATGGAGATGTCCATCATTTTCCATGGAAGAAATTCTACATTGGGCCATACCTCTTACCTGTTGAAAATTCCCAGAAGCCTCACTAAGAGTGACTCATTACCTCAGAAGCAACCAGGTTAGGAGCCCTTTCATATCATACTGTTGCTCTTAGTGAAAGCTCTCCCTATGGTATTTCCATGGGGATTTAATTAACTCTGTTCATAGGGTTGTTCATAGCTCTGATGAAGGATTAGAGAAGGTGGATCACAAGACACAATAAATTTAAAGGAAGGAAAAGTTATTGATGATATTCCCCTCAACCAATATGTAAGAGTTATTCTATCCATTCATTCTCACAGAGAGCCTTTATATATACGATATATAGAAATTTGGGTCTCTTTTATCTTTCTTATTATGGGCTTGTTTTTAGGGAAAAAATATATGAAATAACTTGGAAATGATCAACTACTATGGTCTTAATGTCATCTGAGGTTTCTATTCATTATAGTCATTTGCTGGATAAGGGAGCAGGGAGTAGGAGGAGAGCTCAATTTAAATAATTGTAAGAGCTTTTTTGGGACCATAAATGGTAATAAATAGAGTTGTAGTTTCTTTAAGGATATTCTTATACTAATAGTAAAGCAACTAATAGAATATAAAGTGTCATATTAGTGTATTTATTGTTTTTTGGGTTTCAAATCTTCATTACTTAACTGGTTTAATGAGGCAGATTTTGTTGAGTTCCTATATTTTGCACTAATTTTCAGTTGTTCTGATTTTCTTGATACTAAAAATCATGTTTATTTGGTTTGGGGTTTCACTTTCTCCTTACATTTTTTTGTTTTATTCTGCAGAACCTTTTGGGAGGTTTCCTGATATAGCATTTAATTAAATGTATTGAAATTAAAGGTAAACATTCTATATTATATCATGGACAATTTTCCAACTAACTTGTATGTATGTGTGCAGGTGACTTCACTGTCTGGAGAAGGAGACATTAGTAAGAGTTCATCTAGGGGTATGTCTCTAAGTTCTTCAAATTTTAGCAATAATTGTTGCTTCTTTGGGGAATTATATTAACAATTTCTTTAAATCTAGGATCGCTGAATCCTGAAAATCCTGTTCAAGTAAGCATGGACCAGTTAACTGCAGCAATTTATGATCTTCTCAGACTCCATGCAAATTCTGGTAGGAGTCCTGCAGACAGTGCCCAAAGTAATAGGAACATAAAGGAAGCGTGGACGACAACAGAACAGCTACAGTTTACAATTTTTGCTGCTCATGGAATTTCAAGTAATTGGGTATCAAAGTAAGTAACTGTTTAAAACAAAATATATGCAGCTTAACCCAGGAGCTGTTCTAATCTTGTAAAATGTCAGAATCCACTGCTCTCTTGATACTTAAATTGATGATACAAGAATTACCAGATACCTTTGTGGTTTTCATAAAAATTACAGAGAAGGGGCACCTGGGTGGCTTAGTTGGTTAAGCATCGGACTCTTGATTTTGGTTCAGGTTATGATCTCAAGGTTCGTGGGATCGTGGGATTGAGCCCTGCATAGGATGCTGCACTGACAGGGCAGAGCCTGCTTGGGATTCTTTCTCTCCTTCTCTTTCTGCCCCTCCCCGCTCACTCTCTCTCATACTCTTTCTCTCTCTCTCAAAATAAACAAACAATTAAAAAAAAATTACAGAGCTGTTTAAAGCTGTTCCAGTAAAAAATATCCCTCCCACTACATGCAAAGAAGTCAGGAAAATAGATGCTTAAACTTACAAAGGCAAATGCTAATTAATAATTTAGTCAATTTATGACTGCTGTTTTTCAGCCTTTCCTTTAGAATCAGGGTAATTGGAAATACTGTGATGAGACTAGGCTTTAGTGTACTTTTTTCTCTTTAGTAGTTTACTATTTACCGATTGCTAGGCTTTGAAGTCTATAAGAGCATATTTCCTCTACTAAAATTTTTTTAGAATGTTTGTTGATTTATTTAGAGAGAGAGAAAATCCTAGGCAGGCTCTGCTTTGTCAACACAGAGCTGGACACAGGGATTGAACTCAGACTATGAGATCATAACCTGTCCTGAAGTCAAGAGTCAGATGCTTAACCAACTGAGCCACCTAGGCACCCCTCTGTTGAATTTTTATTTTTATTTATTTATTTTTTTATTTTTTAATATTTTTATTTCTAGGAGAGAGAGAGAGACAGCGTGAGCAGGGGAGGGTCAGAGATAGAGGGAGACACAGACTCTGAAATAGGCTCCAGGCTCTGAGCTGGCAGTCAGCACAGAGCCCGACGCGGGGCTCGAACCCATGAACCACGAGATCATGACCTAAGCGAAAGTCGGACGCTTAACCGACTAAGCCACCCAGGCACCCCTATTTTTATTTATTTTTAATTTATGTAGCATTCTATTAAATTTGAGAGAGATAGAGCTTGAGTGGGGAGGAGCAGAGAGAGAGGGAGACACAGAATCTGAAGCAAGTTCCAGGCTCCGAGCTGTCAGTACAAAGCCCTTTGTGGGGCTCGAACTCACAAATTGTGAAATCATGACCTGAGCCAAAGTCAGAAGGTAACTGATTGAGCCACCCAGGTGCCCTCCTCTATTGAATTTCTGATACAGGTGTTTCCTTTTGGATTGTTTTTGTCAGTGCCACCAAATTTGGCAACTTCACCTTACGAAATGACTACCATGAACTGAAAAGTATGAATTGAAATTAAAAATATATGTATTTTTTTGAGAGAGAGAGAGAAACCACATGTGTGAGTGGAGGAGAGACAGAGAGAGAGAGAGGGAGAGACACAATCCCAAGCAGGCTCTGTACTGTCAGCACAGAGCCCAACATGGGGCTTGATCTTACATACTGTGAGATCAAGACCTGAGCCGAAATCAAGAGTTGGTAGCTTAACAAACTGAGCCACCCAGGTGCCCCTGAATTGAAATTTTTAATGACAGTTTCATAATAACAATGGTATAAAGTAAAGTAAAGCCTAGTGAAGAGATACCAAACATAAATTCTGCTTAAGTTGAGTTTTAGATTAATGTAATATATAATTACTTGAAAGTGATCTATTGACTCAATAAATTTTTACTGAGCACTATCTTTGGGCAGTGTTCTTCACACTAGGGATTCAGCACTAAACAAGGCAACAGAACAATTTCTGCCTTCTAGGAATGTGCCTTTAAATGGGTACTACTGCTATGTGAAGGTACTTTATTCTTTAAAAAGTTACAGAGATAATACCTTCCACATCCTCAATACAGACTCATATACACACACAAATAAATTTTGGGATACTAATGAAAAGGACAAATACTCAGTAGAAGACAATAAAAAAACTACAGTGACAATTAAGATGGAAAGAGTTAAATGCTGAAGAAAAGAGATAGCTAGGGTCTTTTGTGAACCAATGAGATTAGATTTGAAATATATTTTAAATGATTAATAGATTGTATATATGAACAAAGTGGTTAGTGTGTAAGCCTAGCAGTAAGTTAGAATTTAGTAACAATATTTTATTGAACCCAAGGTTCCTATTCTACAAGATTGCCTGACTGTATCTAACCAGCTCTGTATTTGAGGCAATTAGAGGCTAAATCCTTGCTGTCTAATGAGAATACAATAGCATGTATTCCATGGATGGAAGGCTCCTAATTGGAAAAACTGGCTCAGTGCAAGTCAGGCTCAAGCACCATTAATATGCGTACCTAACTAAATTTCAGTGGCTTAGCAAAGGAAAATAGCACCCAGGGAAGATAATGTTAATGTTTTTTCTTCTAAGAATATACCTAGAAATGAATAATTACTCAATGTTATTCAACTAAAATCTAAAGCTAGTAACTGAGCACAAAATGGATAAGTTCTGTAGCATGGCCTCCTTAGACTGGGGATATATGTTTCCTTCTGTACTCCCTTTGCTATACTACTTTTCTATTTTAGTAGAATTTGCAATAGTTAAATTTCAGATGTTTTCCAAAAATTCAAATGACTGGTGAACAAATAATTTCAGCTAATAGTCACGTTTAGAGAAGAATGGCTAATGATATGCATTTATATTATAAAATAACAATCAAATTAAAATCTTTCTTTTCTTAGCTATGAAAAATACTACTTGATCTGTTCCCTGTCTCACAATGGAAAGGATCTCTTTAAACCTATTCAATCAAAGAAGGTTGGCACTTATAAGAATTTCTTCTATCTTATTAAATGGGATGAACTGTAAGTGAAATTTTTGGCTTTTTATTCTTTCAATGTGCTGTCTTTACTTTTCTCCATGTATGCATCCTAGCTTTCATTTTTATTATAATTTCCATTAAAATCCATTAAATTCTTACTGACATCTTTAAGGCCTCTTCTAGGTATTATTCTATAGAAAAGATAAATTCTCATTTAAAAATTTGAAACATTATTTTAAAAATCTACATATTGTTAAATTGCAGAAACATGCCATTAATTCCTCTTAGACTTTTCCAAGTTAAAACAGTAAATTTACATGTAATTTTAGAAAGATGGTTTTCATAACATTACTTAGTTTAGTATTCTGTAACACTGTATATATGACACCTAGTTCTTGGTTAACAGATTAAAAAAGTAAATACATGTACAAGATGTTTTGCTCTATTAATATTTTTAAAAATCATTATTTAGGCAGATAGATAATAGCAAAGTTTTTCTTAGTTTTCATTCTGCATTTATTAAGCAGTTTCCTATTTTTTTTTTTATTTTTTAAATTACAAAAATTATGCATCTTTGAAAACAACCAAATACAAAAATACATATGGGTAAAAGTGTCTTTTTTCCAACACTTTCAGTGACCACTGAAAGTGAGACTTTCAGACTTAACCAAAAAAAGGTAAACATAGGTCACCTTGTGTGTATATGGACACATATATCCAAGTCAGAAATATTCACAAACATTTATCTAGTTTCTCCTAAAGAAAATAAAAATGACTACTGCTGTTTTTCCTAGAAATTGACACTAGCCAAGCCTCAAGTCTCAAGGCACTAAGAAATTTTTGAGATGTGTTACATACTTGAAATTTTAATGAAATTTGTTTAAGATTTTTTATAGTGCATAGTGGCCAAGCTTGCTACTTAAGTAAAGGTAACTCAGTAGTAAAGATTATTTGATAAGTCAAATAAAATATCTAAAATTGTCAGTCTCATTAAAGGGTTAATTTCATATTTGATCTAATTTGTTTTTTTTCTATTAATACATTTTCCCCCCATAGAATCATTTTTCCCATCCAGATATCACAATTGCCATTAGAATCACTTCTCCACCTTACTCTTTTTGGAATTTTAAATCAGAGCAGTGGAAGTTCCCCTGATTCTAATAAGCAGAGAAAGGGGCCAGAAGCTTTGGGCAAAGTTTCTTTACCTCTTTTTGACTTTAAACGGTAAGTGTTACTAAGTTGTGATGGTGAGTTACTGTGGACAAATCTGCAGCCACAGAATAGGCTAAAGAACAGGGTGGGGAACAATGACACACATGAAATAATGAGCTGCCTCAGTTTTTCCAGTGTGATAAAAGGAGGTCATTTCATAGACCCAGATCAGAAGAAACCAAATTTACTCTGCTCTAGTTTGAACATATCTGTCTGGGTATTTAGAGGATTATTTGCCACTCACTGCTCAGAGAAAAGCAGCAGCCAATTCACTCTCTGTCATTTATGCAAAGCACTGTGTTATTGACATAATAGTCGTTTTCCATTTACTCCATTTTTCCTCTTCTCATACTTTTCCCATCCTTCTCCAGTTTCAGAGTCTACAGCTGTATATTATTTCCTTTTCTTTATCAGACTGATTTACTTCACAAATTTTGTTCTTGAACGTTCTTTTACCATGTGCTAAATATAGCATTTATTCCTTCTTTTTTTTTTTTTTTTTAAGTTTATTTATTTATTTATTTATTTTGAGATTGAGAGGGAGAAAATGTGAGCAGGGAAGGGGCAGAGCGGGGGTTGGGGAGAGAATTCCAAGAAGGCTTTGCACTGTCAACATGGAGCTGATGCAGGGCTCAAATTCGTGAACTATGAGATCATGACCTGAGCTGAAACCAGGAGTCAGACACTTAACCGACTGAGCCACCCAGGCGCCCCTATTTTTCTTTTAGTTACTTCCCTCATATTTGAGGAGGCAGTATAAGATTTTTTTTAATTCTCTGCCTTTAGGTAGGCTTAAATTTTATTTAATATCTGAAATAATTCTGAACCACCAAAGGCTAGAGAAAAACAGTTGAAGATATTACTACTAAGGATGTGTATTTAGAACCTTTTGCTAAATGTAATCCATATTTACTCTAAAACAGAATATTGGCCACACAAAGGAGGGGAATTGTGTTCTCAGTTGTGATAAGTTGGTATTAGAGAACAGTTAGATAAGAGAATTAAATGTAACTGCATCATTATCATTAATTTTTATAAATAAATCAGTTCTAAAAACTTTCTTGCTCTTGAAAGTACCAGTCAGGGATCTTTGTTTCATTAGAGAAATACCATCACTTTTGGCCACTTTTGTTGTCTAGTAATAAATGGGTTTGTTTGTTTTTTTAGATTAATTACATAATGTTCTTTAAAAATTCAAGAGAGTAAAGTGAAGGGCAGTTGATTTCTGTTAGACAATTAAATAATTTGCACCCAACACTATGCTGTTAAAACAATGAGCAGATGACATTAAGCTTGAAACTTTGCCAAGTAGTACAGTTGATCTAGTACAGTATAGTACAGTAAGATCTAGTCTTAGCATTCAAGCAAAACTCAAAGGGAAGATCATTAAACATTAATACATGTGGAAACAAAGTGTTTATTACTTTAATTCAATTAACTTATAGTATAGTGATCAGGAATCCTGTTCTTGAAATTCTTAAAAAAATTTTTTTAAGTGTTTGTTTATTTTTGAGCGAGAGAGAGAGAGATGCAGAGTGTGAGCAGGGGAGGGACAGAGAGAGGAGACACAGAATCGGAAGCAGGCTCTGAGCTATGAGCACAAAGCCCAATGTGGAGATCAGACTCATGAACCGTGAGATCATGACCTGAGCCAAAGTTGGATGCTTAACTGACGGAGTCACCCAGGTGCCCCTGAAATTCTTTTAAAAATAATTTATGTTTGGGGTGTCTGGGTGGCTCCGTTGGTTAAGCATCTATCTCTTGGTTTCAACTCAGATCATGATCTCCTGGTTAGTGAGTTTGAGCTGGGTCTGCAGTGTGGAGTCTGCTTAGCATTCTCTCCCTCTTTCTCTCTGCCCCTCTCCGCCTTATGCTATCTCTGTCGCTCTCAAAATAAATAAGCTTTTTTATTTTTATTTTTTTAATTTTTTTAAAATTTTTTTAATGTTTTTATTTATTTCTAGGAGAGAGAGAGAGACAGAGAGACAGAGTGAGCAGGGGAGGGTCAGAGAGAGAGGGAGTCACAGACTGAAACAGCCTCCAGGCTCTGAGCTGGCAGTCAACACAGAGCCTGACGCAGGGCTCAAACCCACGAACCGTGAGATCATGACCTAAGCGAAAGTCGGACGCTTAACCGGCTAAGCCACCCAGGCGCCCCATAAATAAGCTTTTTTAAAAAAATAAAAATATATGTTAAAGGTGCACCTGTGTACAGTCTGATGAAGTCACTCTCGGGGAAGCCAGAAAACTTAGAGGCATTTCAGTCAGCCTCAATAACAAATTCATTCTTAACTGATTTTTAAATAAATAGAATCAAGCCTTTAACCTACCTTTCCTTTACAGTTGTATTTCAGGGTTACCAAATAATTGATGTGAAAAAGTTAATAGAAAAATTCCAGCTAATGGATGTGTAAAAAATGATAGAATATCACAATTTTGTAATCCCTACTGAAATCACCTATTTTAAGCCTGGGTTTCTCAGTCTTGGCATTATTGATATTTTGGACCAGATCATTCTTTGCTGTGGGAGACTGTCCTGTGCATTATGTAGAATGTTTGGCAGCAGCTCTGTCTTCTGCTTACTGTTTACCAATAGTACCCTCTAGTTACCAACCAAAAGTGTCTCCTGTCCACCGGGAGCAAAATCACTCTTGGTTAAAAACCATTGATTTATACAGTGAGTATCAGTGCTTGCTTAAATTGTCTGGAACTTTATAATGTATAGTTTAGACTGTGCCTGAACTAACTGGTTACCTTAACTTCACAGAAATAGATAAACCAAACAGTTTGCCTCTTTACAGATATAATACAAAGTAGTATATAATACTACCTTTAAAGTATTAGGTATTCTTGCCAGATAACTAAACCTGAATCAGATCAAGCATCCAGATATAATACTACTTTATGAAAATATAGGAGATAAGTGGACGTCCTAAATGACACCAGAGAAATACAATCAGTAAAATCCAGGATATAGAAAATTCTTAGAACAAAAGACCTGGTTTCTTCAACAAATGACAGAGGATAAAAAAGAGAAAGAATGTATAGTTTAAAATAAGAGCAAACTTTTTCTGTAAAGAGAACCAGACAGAAGTAGTTCAAGCTTTGCAGGTCATAATACAGTTGATGCTTGAACAGTGTGGGGGTTATCTGTGCCTCCCCACCCAGTCAGAAGCCTGCATATAACTTTGACTCCCCCCAAACTCCACTAATAGCTTGCTGTTGACCAGAAGTCTTACGGATAACAAATAGTCCATTAACATGTAATTTGTATATTAATATGTGTTACACAGTGAGAAAAAATAAGTAAAATGCATTTATAGTACTGTATTAAAAAACCTTTTTTAAGTTTACTTATTTTGAGAGAGAAAGAAAGCATGAGCAGGGAGGGGCAGAGAGTGAGAGAGAATCCCAAGCAGGCTCAGTACTGACAGTGTGAGTCTGATGCAGGGCTCAGTCTCACAAACTGAACCTTGAGATCATGACCTGGGCTCAAATCAGGAGTTGGAGGCTCAACCAGCTGAGCCACTCACGTGTCCCAGTACTGTATTCATTGAAAAAATCCATGTATAGGTGGGTCTGCACAGTTCAAGGGTGTTATTCAAGGGTTAACTGTAATCTCACAAATGCAAAAGCAACAATAGAAAATATGTTAATAAGCGTGGTGGCTTTGTTCTGATAAAAGTTTATTTACAAAACCAGGTGATAGGCCTGACTTAGACCATTAAATTAAAATATACTTAAGACATCAACAAGAGGTGCCTGGGTGGCTCAGTTGGTTAAGTGTCTGACTTTTGGTTTCAGCTCAGGTCATGATCTCAGTTTCTTGGATTTGAGCCCCATATTGCCTCTGTGCTGACAGAGGGGAGCTTGCTTGGGATTTGCTCTCCCTGCCTCCACCCCTCCTCTATTCACACTGTCTCTGTCTCTCTCAAAATAAACATAAAAATTTTTCTTAAAAAAATCAGTGAAATACAAATGTTGTACCTTGTTTGGATCCTTATTCAGACAACCAAGTGCAAAAGAAAAAGTAGCTAGTGAGACAATCAGGGAAACTTGAATACTGACTAGATAGTGATGATTTTAAGTAATTATTATTAATTGTTTTAGGAGTGATAATGGTGTTTACTTATTTTAAAATAAAAGTGTTTATTTGGAGATACATAAAAGTGATTACAGATAAAATAATAGGATCAGAATTTGCCTTAAAATCTAGTTGGGGTGAGGAGTAGATCTGAAAAAGATAGAATGTAATGTGTCAGAGATTTAAAGGCTCTTAGCCTGCAAGAGAAAACCTTAAGACTGGAGTCTAATTTTGCAAAAGAGATTTGCTGTTTGGATAAAATTAATGAAGTTTGATGAGGTTTATAGTTTCTTGCTTTTATATATCTCCTGTTATTTTTCAGAAGTTTCTTCTGTGTAAATATATATTGTTGTCTTATTGATAATTGTTTTTAATTTGAGTAGGCCATAAATTGGTAGAGTACCTGGGTGGCTCAGTCAGTTGAGTATCTGACTCTTGATTTTGGCTCAGGTCATGATCCCAGGGTTGTGGGATTGAGCCCTGTGTCAGGTTCCACACAGAGCATGGAACCTGCTTGGAATTCTCTCTCTTTCTCTCTTTCTCTCTCTCTGCCCCTCCCCTGCACACACAGGAGTTTTATCTCTCAAAAAGGCCATATTTGGTAGTCTAGGGCAAGGGTCAGCATATTGCAGCACGCTGCCTGTTTTTTGAAATATAGTTTTATTAGAACACAACACACATTTATTTATGTATTGTTCATGGCTACTTTTGTACTGTAACAGCAGAGTTGAGTCTCTGCAACAGATTGTCTGACCCAAAAGGCCCCATATATTTGCTATCTGGCCCCTGGTCTAGGGCACAGATACAAGTTCTTATCTGAAATGATTAGTGGCTTTACTACAAAGTAGGTATTGGTTTCATGGTATATGGTTTTGTTTGCTTTTTGTTTTGTTTTAGAGAGCTCGAAGAGGGGCAGAGAGGAGAGGGAGGGAGGAGAGAGAGAGAGAAAAAAAAGAAAAAGAATCCTAAGCAGATTCTGTGCTCAGCGTGGAACCCGATGCAGAGATTGTGACTCAACCTGAGCCGAAATCAAGATTCAGATGCTTAGCAGACTGAGCCACCCAAATGCCCTCCCCTGACCTTTTCTTAAAGTTCATTTATTTATTTTGAGGGGGGGGCCCGGGAGACAGTGGGAGGGGCAGAGAGAGAGAAGGGGCAGAGAATCCCAAGCAGGCTCTACGCTGTCAGCATGGAGCCCCACATGGGGCTTAAAACCATGAGATCATGACCTGAGCTGAACATCCCAAGCCANTATTGGCATGTGGTTTTGTTCTTGTGAAAGTCGGGGAGCAGTTCTATAATCCAAACTAATATCTTGAGATGTACTCCATTGTAGATGATCTTCAAAGACTGTCCTTCACCTTTCTATTTATTTATAAAAGCGGTTTTGGGGACAAATGACTCTGAGTCTACACTTTGTGTTCTATCCACATCCCCATTCCTCCCAAGATATATTCCTTAATTCTCCTCTCTTTGTCCAACCCTCACACAGTACATTTACCTGCCTATAGTATTAATAGTGTGGAGAGTGATCCTGATATGTGTTTAAAGATGATATTCTTTTTATCTAATGGATGCTTGGTGTTTAGATACTAACATTTCAGATTCATTACCATATGATGCGAGTTTTGAAGCATTTTTTTTTTTTTAATGAAAACTACAGTATTCTTCTGTTTACATTCATGAAGGTTTTTAACATGTGGAACTAAGCTTCTATATCTTTGGACTTCGTCACATACAAATCCTATTCCCGGAACAGTACCCAAAAAAGGGTATGTGATGGAAAGAATAGTATTACAGGTAATGGTACTTCTTGATACATGGAGAGGTTTAAATTCAAATTTCTTATTAAGATGTATATATGTACCATTAATTGGGTTGTTACTAAAGAAGCCTAATTGATCTTGTTTGATCTTAGGGCCTGTCTTCTATTTAAATGTTAATAAACCGTTTCCTATTTCTGAGAAACAGTAAAAAGTACAGATGTACCCATCCCAAGCAGTATATGTGCTTTTGAGAATTACCAACACTGGTAATCACTTTCAACAAAAGGACAGAAGCATTAATTCAATATTCAATATAATAATCACCCTGATGGCTAAGAAATATCAGTTTTTTCAAAGACAAAGAAATTAATGTGGGAGATACATGGACTATTTAGCTTCAGTCTCATCAACTTCTATTAAAATTTTAAGGTTGATTTTCCTTCTCCTACATTTGATGTCATTTATACTACTCCTCAAGTTGACAGAAGCATTATACAGCAACACAACTTAGAAACATTGGAGACTGATGCAAAAGGGAAACTTCTTGATATTCTTCATAGAGACTCATCACTTGGGTATGCTTGTTTATTTTTTGTTTTGCTTGGGCATTTCTTACAATGTAAATCTCAAATTAATAGTTTATTAAATACCCTGATTTATTTCATGATTTAGTTATGTTCTTGGTATGGGAAGTTTTCTGTTTGTTTTTAATTATATAAAAAAACCATATGACTACATAAAACTTTAGAAATGTCTACAAATCAAGCTTATACATGATCAAAAGCAAACAACATTAAGAACTAAGTTTATAGTAAATATCAGTAGATTAATTTTTTAAATATATAAAGAACCTAAAAAATACATGTGAAGAACCTTTTTATATAAAAAAATCAACAACTTAGTAGACCGAGAATACGACTAGATAATTTTTTGGAAAAGAAATACAGTATCTTTTAAGTATCTATAAAGATGTTTTACCTCTCAGTATTATAGGAAATAAAAATACAAGATAACATTTTAAACACATCACTTGATTGAAAAAATGCCTCATTATACAAAGTGTTGGTGAGGACATCAAAAAATAGGAATTACACTGTTGGCTAAAGAGATTTTGGAGAGCAATTTGGCAAAATCTGTAGTCATGATGTACATAGTTTGTAACCTATTAGCTACACTTCCAGTTAATTATATATCTTAGAGAAAACCTTTTATATTTGCCTATGTACTCAAGAATATTTGTTGCAGTATGTATTTGGATTATTGTAAAAGTGACAGGGAATGCCCATCAATTGAGGTTAAATTATGGTAATAATATGTAAGATATGTTAAATGAAGAAAGCAAGGTGCAGAGTAGTGTATTTGGTATGTTACCATTTACATAAAGAAAAAAAGAATATATACCTATGTATATGCTTCTTTACAAATAGACTATCTCTGGAAAGATATGCAAGCTTATTAGTTGCCACCGGGAGGGGAGCTGGAAGGAGAGACTTCACTGTGTACCTTTTTGCAATACTTGAATTTTTTTCAGGACTCCACATGAAATAAATGCATCAGTGAATGTATTATGTACACAAAAGTAGATGGATGGGTAATAAAGTAGTAAAATGTTTCGTTCACATAAATGTTTGTTATTAAGACAAAATTAGTCTCCAAAACAAGTACTTCTTATTTTGAATGTTCCTTATTTAAACTGAATAATCATCTTCTAAAATCATCTAAAATGTAATAGCATTTTTCTACATGACATATGATTTTAGTTGTATAGAATGGATGAAATCCTTGCTATCTCTTAGCATGGGTTCTGCTTATTCAACTCTGATTTCTAGTCGTTGGCATCTGGTTAGAGCTCAATAATATTTTTATTGTGCTGAATTATCCTTCATTTTCATCACTAAGACTCTTTTATCAAGGCACAATGATTTCTTTATCTCCCAAATTAGGGTAAATTAGTGGTGTTTGCTGTACATTGCATTTTTCTATTCCAAGTTAGTATTAATGATTCTATCAAGAAGTGGCTGTCCTAAAATGAATAAATTTCTCCTTTGTATTTTTAATCATTGAAATTATAACCGTCATTATGATATCATTGAGAAGTAATTTAATTCTATTATATATGCAGACTTTCTAAAGAAGATAAAGCCTTTTTGTGGGAGAAACGTTATTACTGCCTCAAACACCCAAATTGTCTTCCAAAAGTACTAGCAAGTGCCCCAAACTGGAAATGGGTTAATCTTGCCAAAACTTACTCATTGCTTCAGCAGTGGCCTCCATTGAACCCACTGACTGCATTGGAACTACTTGATTCAAAGTAAGTTAACCGTGACTGAATGTACTTGCCCTATTTTATTGTTATCAGTTTTTCCAGTAAGATATTTTGTTGTAGGACATTAAAGAAATTCAATTTAAATGTGTAAATGTGTATTTTTTACAAACATATTTTCTGTGTTGTTGAGGTTATTAAAAAGAGATGTCTTGGGGCGCCTGGGTGGCTCAGTCGGTTGAGCATCTGACTTCAGCTCAGGTCATGATCTCACAGTCTGTGGGTTCGAGCCCCACATCAGGCTCTGTGCTTACAGCTCAGAGCCTGGAGCCTGCCTCAGATTCTGTGTCTCCCTCTCTCTCTGCCCCTCCCCCGCTCTCTGTCTCTGTCTCTCAAAATAAAAGTCTAAAAAAAAAATTTTTTTTTGAAATAATAAAAATAAAAGGAAATATCATGGGGTACCTGGCTGGCTCAGTCACTAGAACATGGGACTCTTGATCTCAGGGGTTGGGAGTTTGAGCCCCATGTTGGGTGTAGAGTTTACTTTAAAAAAAAAAAAAAAGATGTCATCATTTAAAACTAATCTTAAGAGAAAGTTGTAAATTTTTAATAATCTGTTATAGTTGGGGCGCCTGGGTGGCTTAGTCGGTTAAGTGTCTGACTTTCGCTTGGGTCATGATCTCNTGTTATAGTTTTTATGATTTGGGTCAAAATTTTTATAAGTTTAAGGTTTCTGAAGAATCCTGAAGTTGAATTTGTACAGTACAATAAGTACAGTAAAATAAAAAGGAAGAAACACATTGGTTTTTGTTTTTTTTAGGTGCAAAAAAGGTGGTTTGATTAAAGCAGGGGTACAAAACCTATGAACAGAAAGAGGTGCTGAAACACATAGCTTTTGAATAAAGAGCTGTTTGAGTATTCTTTGTCAGGTATAGATTAAGATTGTGTTTCAGGAAATACAGATTTTCATCAAGTCTTGATTTTGTGGTAAATTTGTCTAGATTTGCTGATCAGGAAGTGAGGTCCATAGCTGTGACCTGGATTGAGGCCATAAGTGATGATGAACTTACTGATTTTCTCCCACAGTTTGTACAGGTGAGTTTGTTTTTGCTAGGTTGCCTGCCCACCTTACTCCACGCATTTTTTTTATGAGTAGGGAACTTGCTAAAGGATCCCTTTTCTGTTTTGATTAAAAGTACTTTTGTGGGAAGGTTGAAATACATTACATTTTGATATAGTATGAATTTAATTCTCAGATTTTTAGATTCTCAGAACAAACCAGGCTTGAGCTTTTTTAAATTTTTCTTTCCTAGCCATTTAAACATAGCTAATGAGTTACTGTTCCCAAACCTACACTTTTCTGCTTGATTTCATTAATTTAGCCTAAGTTAATTCACTTGTTTCATTTCTATCTCTGTTATCTTACATCAACAAGACTAATACTTGGCTTTATATAGTTTCTCCTTTGATAATTTTTTCCTAATTTTGGAGTATGGGTTTGACAACTAGTAATAATTCTTATTTTCTTTTATGTGTAGGCTTTGAAATACGAAATTTACTTGAACAGTTCATTAGTGCGCTTCCTTTTGTCCAGGGCACTGGGAAATATACAGATAGCACACAATTTATATTGGTAAGATTTATATTTTTTTAAGTATTTTATTTCCATTCCTAGTATTTATAAAGATGATATACTCTGAAAGTCTAAGTGGTATGCTCAGACTACTTATTGTCCATACCAGATGTTTTATTGAAGGCATTATAAGGGTAAATTTTATGTCCTTAGAAATAAAGCCAAAAATAACAAAACTTTATTGCAAAGATACTTGGCATGTTAGAGCTCCATAATAATGAGTAAATTTTTACTTATTTATATAGCTTAAAATAAATTCTGGATGCCAAAAAATGAACCTAAGTTGATTTTTCAGAAGTACTTATCCAGTTCTCAGAAGTGGCTGACATAAATATTTTGCTGTATTAGGCTCCTCAAGGATGCCCTGCATGATGCACAGTTTGGTGCCCGATATGAACACGTTTTGGGTGCTCTCCTCTCAATAGGAGGAAAAGGACTCAGAGAAGAACTTTTGAAGCAGACAAAACTTGTACAGCTTTTAGGTGGAGTAGCAGAAAAAGTAAGGCAGGCTAGTGGATCAGCCAGACAGGTATGTACCCATAAGTGGGAACATAAGTATGTTGATGTTAAAGGATCTTTACACGGCTGACATGTTGTTAACTCTTTATCAGTAGATATCCGGTAAAATCTAACTACACCTATGCTGTTTTGAGCAGATGAATTAAATGGTTGTTTAAAATCACAGGGAAAGATTTTTGCAACCTAATTCAGAAAATCAATGATTTTTAAAAATTTATTATATTTTTAATTTAAAATTTAGTTCGTAACATACAGTGCAATATTTGTTTCAGGAGTAGAATTTAGTAATTCATCACTTAGATACAATACCCAGTGCTCATCACAACTAGTGCCCTCCTTAGTACTCATCACCCATCTAGCCATCTCCCACCTCCGTCTATCGACCCTCAGTTTGTTCTCTGTCATCAAGAGTCTCTTGTGGTTTGTTTCCCTCTCTTCCTTTCACCCCCCCTTTCCCATGTGATCATCTGTTTTGTTTCTTAAATTCCACATATGAGTGAAATCATATGGTATTTTTCTTTCCCTGATAGACTTATCTAGCCTAATACATTATAGATCCATCCACGTTATTGCTGGTGGGAACGCACACTGGTGCAGCCACTCTGGAGATGAGTATGGAGGTTCCTCAAAAAACTAAAAAGAGAACTACCCTATAATCCAGCAGTTGCACTATTAGGTCTTTACCCAAAGGATAAAAAAATACAGATTCAGAGGGGCACATGCACGCCAATGTATGTAGCAGCATTATCAACAAAAACCAAACTATGGCCTGGCTTTATCTTCACTATACTCTGTGGCCACTTCATTGAATCTCATTCCAGACTTTAACCATTCCATGGTTTCCATGATTTTCCCATTTTTTTCACACAGAATGCGTCTGCCCTTTACTGAGTTGCCACCACCTTTGGGACCCTAAGACTTCTTGTCAGAACTGTCACTCCCAAAGGCTGATCCCCACTTTCCCCTCTTTTCCCCCTTTCCCCCCTTTCCCAGAACCACTTTTTCCCTTGGGTGGCATCTTTGAAACTTCCCAGCATCATTTGTTGAAGAGACCATTCTTTCCCATGAATGATCTCAGCACTCTTGTTGAAAATCAGTTGACCATAGACATCAAGGTTTATTTTTGTTTTCTGAATTATATTCCATTGATCTATGAGATTATCCTTATGCCATACTGTTGTAATTACTGTAGCTTTGTGGTAAGTTTTGAAATCAGGAAATATGAGTCCTCCAACTTTGTTCTTTTTCAAGGTTGATTTTGTTTTGGTCTTTGGTTTTTGGGGTTTCTCTGGCTATTTAGACGTCTATTGCAGTTCTACTTAGGACCATCTTGTACATTTCTGCAAAAAGGAAGTTAGACTTTTGTTAAGAATTGTGTTGAGTCTGTAGATAAATTTGAAAAAGATTGCAATCTTAATAATATTAAGTCTTCCACTTCATGAACACAGAATGTCTTTTTGTTCATTTAGATCTTTAATTTCTTTGGGTAATTTTACCTTTTTTTTTTTTACTTCATCTGGGAAAATTTGTGTCAAGACGTATAGTTACACTTTAATGGGTACATGATAAATTAACTCTTTAGGAACAACTTCTTTTTGACCATTTGACAGTTGGACATTTTAAAAATTGAGTGGTTCCAGGGCACATCATAATCTTTTCATCTTAAAAATAGGTCTTCGTTTTCATTATGTATTTACTTTATCATTCTCTTTTCCTAGGTTGTTCTCCAAAAGAGTATGGAACGAGTACAGTCCTTTTTTCTAAGAAATAAATGCCGTCTTCCTCTCAAACCAAGTCTTGTTGCAAAAGAATTAAATATTAAGGTGACACATAAAATACTTATAAGTTCATACTACATTTCAAAGTAATTTGTAAGAAGAAAGCAGATGGGCAGATATGCTTAAAGCAAATGAGGATAAAATCTGCATAGGTTGGTTATATAGGTATTTATGGATGTCTGTTTATGTAAGATCCATCTTTATCACAGTATATATTTACTTAATCACCTTTCCTGAAAGAAAAAATATGAAATAATTTACTATCTCAAATTAATATTAATTATGGTATCTTGGAGGCATATGTTGTATTCCAGTCACACATAGGCATTTTCTTTTCCTCCCATGTGAATGGTCAGATAGACTCTTCCCAGGTTTATAACACTTTTTAGAGCCATCAAAAAGTAGTTGAGTAATCAGAATTGAGCAAAAGCAACAAATTCAGCAAAGGCAACCAATTAATGTCTTTGGTTTTGAAAGGCTAGGGGTTAAGTATCCACAAAGGAGTCTTGGATTTATTTCTTTTTAAGTCGATATATGGCTACTCTTTACTGAAATTTAACCGTGGGTGCCAGAGTTGTATGCCATTGGTGAGGGCCTTGTTGGGGATGGGTTACATTTTTTTCCTTGGGTTTTGTTTGTGGTTTCCCTTAATTGCTCTTTTTTTTTTTTTTTTTTTAATTTTTTAAATGTATGTTTGTTTTTGAGAGAGAGAGAGAGAGAGAGACAGAGCACGAGCTGGAGATGGGGAGAGAAAGAGAGAGGGAGCCAGAAAAGTAGAAGCAGGCTCCAGGCTCTGAGCTGTCAGCTGTCAGCCTGAGGTGGGGCTCGAACTCACAAACCGTGAGATCATCATGTGAGCCGAAGTTGGATGCTTAACCAACTGAGCCACCCGGGCGCCCCTGATTGGTCTGTCTTAGTTTTTTTAACCAGTTTCGTTTTAAAATAAGATTTGCTCTTTGCTAATGAAGTTTTAAAATTTAGTGTCATAATTTGATTGCATGGCTAATTATTAAGTATTATACCATAAATAGGAGAAGTAGAGATCTCATCCTAGCTCATACTGATTTAGAGGACTGGTAAGAGTATACAAAATTTTATGCTCTGTTGAGGAATTATGACACTTCTAAAGGTCAAAATTTTAATAAGGTCTCAAGTTTTCAAGGTTTTGTTTCTCTGTCTAGAGAGCAGTAGATGATATTTACGTATATGCTATGTTTAAGTAAGTTTCAAAGTTTTTTTTAAATACCTCTTGTCTGTTAGGTGACCTAAAAAACAATTTACATGTGTTATTTTATTTGCCATAATTCAGAGGAACAAGTGAAAGGAGAAATGCCTAGGACAAAAAAAATCTTAAACACATTTTTATTCCAGTGTTATCTTTCTGATGCTTAAAAATGTTGTATTTGTAGTCCTGTTCCTTCTTCAGTTCTAATGCTGTGCCCCTAAAAGTGACAATGGTGAATGCTGATCCGCTGGGGGAAGAAATTAATGTCATGTTTAAGGTGAGCAAAATGAGGTTACTTTGTTTTTAAATGGTAATTTAAAATTCTTTTCTCAAATTCCTTTTCCAAATTGCAAAGTAATTTTATTTAATATTTCATTAAATTGAATAATTTAATTTAATACATTTATTAATTCACATTAAATGTGAAAAATTATTGCTGACATAAATTGTTCCCAGACAGATTTAGGAACAAATGAAATTCTGGGCTAGAGCTGCTACGTAGGCCCTACTCGTTGAACACATCATAACTGCGGGCAGTGCCTTTCACACAGACTGTCATGTGATTGGCACCCCTGAGACAGGTTTCATTTTGTTTCTTTGGTTCCAAGGTTGGTGAAGATCTTCGGCAAGATATGTTAGCTTTACAGATGATAAAGATTATGGACAAGATCTGGCTTAAAGAAGGACTAGATCTGAGGATGGTAATTTTCAAATGCCTCTCAACTGGCAGAGATAGAGGTAAGTCTGTTAGTTCTGTATTGGTGTCTTATTATTTCTTTTCTGTGAACGTAGCTCATAGTATTCCTGCCCTGAGGGAGTCCGGATGTTGGACACTATGATCTCAGTTGTTTCTTACTTTAATTTAGTGTTACCTTATTGATTTTTTTTTTTCACAATTAAATAACTCATTGAGTAGGCTCAGTGAATGCTTTGCAGTAACCAGAGGTGTCTGTCGATGGATTGAGTGAAAGCTTTATGGTCTTTAGCTTTTGATTTAAAATTAAGGCCATGTCTAAGTTAAACCAGCTTCAGTTTCATTAAGTTCTTTTCCTTACCATGTGTTTGGTGTCAATAGTAAAAGTACTATACCCAGAAATAATTGTGATAATTAAAGGAGATAATGAATATAAAACACCCCAGTATGTGAAATATATTAGGTACTCAATAAATTGTAACTATTATCATTATTTTTATTCAACAAATGTTTGAGTCTACTATCTACAAAATGCTAATAACATGTAGTGCTTATATTTAAAAGGAAGCAATTAAAGACATATTAAATAATTTGAAAAAGGGGCACCTGGATGGCTTAGTCAGTTAGGCATCCGACTTTGGCTTAGCTCATGATCTTGTGGTTCATGAGTTCGAGCCCCATGTCGGGCCCTGTGCCCGACAGAGCCTGGAGCCTGCTTCAGATTCTGTGTCTCTTCCTTTGCCCCTACTCGTGCTCTGTCTGTTTGTCTCTCTCTTTCTTAAAAATAGATAAACATTACAAAATTTTTTTTAATAAAGTAATTTAAAAATGCTTTAATAAGCTAAAAGCTCCAAGAGAATTACAAACGCAATACCATGGGGTTTTAAAGTAGGGAAAGATCATTTATAGTTGTTGGAAATGAGAAATGTTTATCAGATTCTAATCATAGACACTAGAAAGTCACCTGAAAAATTATTTAATCATCCTTCTAATATTTGCCATTCATATTATGCATAAATGCCTATACTGAAGGAAATTTACTGCATTTCCATGTAGTCTGTCCTATCCTGGATAGCTCTGATGGCTATAGAGGTTTTCTTCTATTCTGGTGATTGGGAACTGACTCCTAGTGTCTTCTACCCATCAGTTCCAGTTCTGTCTATAGACTATAATATAATTAAGTCCTTCTTTATGATGAGAGTATTGTGGCCTCAGATCCTGAGTTTCAAATTCTTCAGCCATTTGTCATGTGTGACTTTAGATTGCCTTATTATTTGATTGTTCTCATTGTAAAGGGCTTAAGTAATCCAGTCTCTGAGAATGGCACCTGGATTTTATAGAATGCAAAATGGGCAAAGTCTTGTACATGTAGAACTTAACAAATAAAACCATCATACTAGCTTTGCTAAATCAAGTCTTGGCCATTCTGTACTTGTACATTTTGTATCTTAGACCCAAGTGTAGGATCTTACCTATTAACTTTCTTGTTACATTTGATCCGTTACTTTTCAGCCTCTTGGATTCTTTTTAAAATCTGAGTTTTGTTATCTGTCATTAAACCTCTTAGTTTGTGTCATGAACTGATTTGAAGAACATACATTCTGTAGCTTCTGCCAAGTCATTGAAAAAAACGTTTTTTTGAAGAGGACCAAGAACCAACCCTGTGGCATGTCACTAGAGATTTCCTTTTCAAATGACTGCTAAATCATTTTACTTAGTTACTAAGTATTTTACTTAGTTACTCATCAACTTCATTGTGTTATCAACCACTCACATTTTTCTATTTTATCCATCAGGACAGTATGAGAGCCTTATCACTTTCCTTTCTTAGTTTAGAATGTACAAACTCTTATCTTGTCAAAAAGGAAACGAGGGCAATTAAAGAATTCTTGCTGGTTGTTTTTTTTTATATAAGTCTTGTAAAAAGAAGTTGTTTTATTAAGATTCCTCAATGAGAGACTACCATTTCATTAGACTGGTTTTTCTGTCATCACAATCATTTCATATAGTTGAACTTCCTCTTTCCTCTCATGGAATTCCATGTAACTTTGGAGACAGATTCCTTTTCTTTTTTATGTTGTTTCTAACTAATGGTTGAGTGTTTACTTTGTGTCTTCCCTTTGTCTAAGCTTTTCACTTGTGTTATCTCACAAGTATCCTTATTTTTCAAATGAAGAAATCACATCTACATCCTCTGTGGAGTTTTTAACTAGTATCTCAGTGTTTATGGTAATCTTCACTTCTTCAGACTCAATAGTTGTCTTTAAATACTCACCATACATTTAATGTATGTGTGGTATCTTCCCCAGTGGATTGATACTAAGTTCCCTCAGGGCACCATACCTTACATAGCTAGTTGCATAGTTGTATATTTTATGAACTTTGGTCTACTGTTTTTATACATAGTAATTTGTATATATGCATATTTGACTATAAAATTAGAAATTTATTCATATATTAAAATTTTGATTAAATGTTGTCATAGCATCAAGGTGCCAGGTACTCATTGAAAAGGGAGGTCACTGTGGACTATAAACTAGATGATGCAACCAAAACAACATAAAAGATCCAAATGAATTCATTGTGCGTTGTTTGACCTAGAGACTACTAGGATTAAAACCTGGCCCTGCATATTTTCTTTTGGGGTGGTGTGAAGGCCTTGGCCAACTTGGTTTCTTCCAGCCCTTTGTCTGAAGCAAGTCTCTGTCCATATATCATTTATTTTGACACTAGTGCATCTCCTTGGTTTTTAAAATACATAAAACAATTTAATTATAGAAGTAATTAAAATATCCAGGTAGTAAAATATCCAGGTAGTCTATAATAGAATAAATTGAAAAGTAAATCTTCGTTTCTCCCACACCTCCAGTTTTAATCCTAGGCATCCTATTTCCAAAATAAAACTACTTACATAGCTTTCTGGGACTATTTTGTATATATTCTAACATACATAACAATCTATCTTTTAAAGGACATTTCTCCATCTGGATTTTGTATTTAATAGCATATCTTTAAGCATAAGCACACAGATCTATTTCATTATATTCCCTTATGTAAATGTCCCATAATTTATTTGTTTGATACTTGTTTTAAAAGTAGAGAAAATATGGGCTACCTGGGTGTTTCCTCAGGTCATGATCTCATGGTTTGTGGGATTGCTACGTGCAGCTCCATACTGGCAGTGAGGAGCCTGCTTAGGCTTCTTTCTCTCCCTCTCTCTGCCCCTCCCCTGCTCATGCGCTCATGCTCGCTCTCTCTCAAAATAAACATTTTTTTATAAAAAAGTAGGTAAAATAAAAAGTGATTTGCCTAACAGGGCATTTAAATTTTCAGTTAGGGAGACAAAACACATACTGGAGATTTATACTTTATCATAAGGACAGTCTTAATCTATTCTTCCCTTTGAAGGGGCTTGGTATACTCTGAAACATTCCATTGTTGCCCAAATACATAATCAGAGTAAGCTTTTTTGTGTTGAAATGGGATAGCATGTATCTTACAAGTAACTTTTATTAACTAGGTCAGAATCCTCTAGTTTGTAATTAAAATTGTCATTCTTTGGGAGTGTGTAGCACATGGTTGTATAGTCTATTAAGTTTCAAGTAGTCAAATTCAACTGTTAGATTTGGGTACTTCTAAAAATAAAAATTTTGATAGCTCAAATTTACTAGCATGGACTTCCAGACTATTTGTTTATTTTGTTTAAAATCTACCATTTTTACCAGTTTTTTAATGTTTATTTTTTAAAATTTATTTTGAGAGAGTCAGTGCAAGAGGGGGACGGGAAGAGAAAGCAAGAATCCCAAGCAGGCTCTGCCCAACTTGAATTTTTTTTATTCAATTTTAACTGTATGGGAATTAATATAATGAGAATTACCATAATAGAAATAGTTACCATTGAATAGACTTTACTATGTATCAAACATCATACTAATAAGTATGTCACATGGACTGTCTTCTTTAATGCTCCTTAGTAAGTCTTTGAAGTAGATACCATTTTTTTAAATTATTAAAAAAAAATTTTTTTTATGTTTTTATTTATTTCTGAGAGAGAGAGAGACAGCGTGAGTAGGGGAGGGGCAGAGAGAGAGGGAGGCACAGAATCTGAAACAGGCTTCAGGCTCTGAGCTAGCTGTCAGCACAGAGCCCGACGCGGGGCTCCAACTCACGAACCGTGAGATCATGACCTGAGCCAAAGTCGGACACTTAACCAACTTAGCCACCCAGGCGCCCCTAAAATTATTGTTTAGTTTACATCCAAGTTAGTTAGCATAGAGTGCAACAGTGATTTCGGGAGTAGATTCTTTAATGCCCCTTCATCCTCCCACAACCCTTTCAGTAACTCTCTGTTTTGTTCTGTATATTTAAGAGACTTGATTCTTTTAAATGGTAATTCCTAACTGATGTCTTATGTCAAAGATTAAAAGCCATAATTTTTTTTTAATGTTTGTCTATTGGGGCGCCTGGGTGGCCCAGACAGTTAAGTGTCTGACTTATGTCATGATCTCATGGTTCTTGAGTTCAAGCTCCACGTTGGACTGTCTGCTGTTAGCACAGAGCCTGCTTTGGATCCTCTGCCCCCTTTGCTACTCCTCCCCCACTCATGCTCTCAAAAAATAAATAAACATTTTAAAAACTACAATACATGTTTATTTTGTATTTGAGAGACAGAGAGCGCGTGCAAGTGAGGGGCAGAGAGGGAGAGAGAATCCCAAGCAGGCTCTGTTAGCACAGAGCCTGACTTGGGCTTTGATCTCAACAACTGCAAAATCGTGACCTGATGAGTCGAAATCAGGAGTTGGTCGTTTAACCGACTGAGCCACCCAGGTGCCCCAAAGCTATAAATGTTTTAAAAGCTTACTTTTGGGAGACATTTTCACATAGCTTAATGTTCTGTTGTTAAAGGTATGGTGGAGCTAGTTCCTGCTTCAGATACCCTCAGGAAAATCCAAGTGGAATATGGTGTGACTGGATCCTTTAAAGATAAACCACTTGCAGAGTGGCTGAGGAAATACAATCCTTCTGAAGAGGAATATGAAAAGGTGATTAGCATGTCTCCTTATTCCAGATAACTTTGTCAAAAATGTATTACACAGGTCATAAGTGCTTTCATTTTCCAGCTCTGGTGACTAGACATTTAGTTTAAATTGTAAAAACAGCCGTCCTTCTCTAAGCAAAAAAATATATGTATGGCTCTTTTGTGGTTCCAGGGAGAGTGGTTTGACACAAAATAATTGTCAACTAAGATACATTGCGTGCCTTTTATGCATTTGAATTTTAATATCTTTTATCAAAAGAGAATATAACATAGTGCAGTCACATTACTTGGTTTTGAATCTTGAATCTGCCATTTAGCAATTATTATGTGGTTCTGGGCAAATGATTACTCTGTTTCAATCTCCCTTATGTGTAAAATGGCAATCATAATTGTACCTATGTCATATACTGTGTGTGTATATAGAAAGAGAGTAGTATAGTGCCTGGTTTATGAGAAGTGCTATTTAAACATTGCTCTTATCATCATCAGTAATGATTTCTGGGGAATAATCACATGGACATATAGAGCTATATGAATGCTGCATTCAGAAATGTACTATCTTGAGAGGCATTGGACTTTTGATCTCAGCTCAAGTCTTGATTTCAGGGTTGTGAGTTCAAGCTCCACAGTAGGCATGTAGCCTACTGAAAAAACAAAGAAATGTGGTATCTTGAGAATATACTAAATTCATATGCTTTAGACAAAAATACTTATTATATACATCTTGCTGTATCCTTTTATGTGATGTTGTGTTAATAATCCCCAAGACAGGCAAGACTAAAGTGAAAGATTTTCCAGCTTTGAGAAATTTGCAGATTTCACATAAGGAGTCAACAAAACACATAAATTTTATTATTACATGTTTAAAGATATAAGCTTTCTTTATACATACCTTCCCTATAAACCAAAAAAGGGAAAATATTCTTTAATTCAGATTAACCTTTATCACAGTGTTACCACTTGTGCTAAGCAGCAGAGCCTGTGAGGAGCAGAGTTCCCCAAAGATGATTCTTAAAAAATGTTCAAAGGCAGCACATACCCTCAGTAGGGACTGGCAGGATCTCTGCCTGTTAGAAGACAAAAGCTAAAGAGATGGTGGCAGTAACCATCTTTAGGTGTTTTTGTTTTTGAAATATGAAAAGGCTGGCTTTTGTCACCGTAACCAAGTTTATAAACTGTTAAGAAAATGGATTATGATAGTGTTTTCAAAGGGTGATAAATTACTTTAATCTTTATAACTGCCTCCTTTAAAAATAATTTTTTCCTAAAATAATTCTATATCTTTATTATAGGCTTCTGAAAACTTTATCTATTCTTGTGCTGGATGTTGTGTAGCCACCTATGTTTTAGGCATCTGTGATCGACACAATGACAATATAATGCTTCGAAGCACAGGACATATGTTTCACATTGACTTTGGAAAATTTTTGGGCCATGCACAGATGTTTGGTAGCTTCAAAAGGTACTAATATTGTTATTGTTGTTGCTAAAGAAGAGAGGCACTTAAAAGAAAAACAAAAAAACTATAAGTATCCCAGAGAGCACCTGACTGGCTCAGTTAGTAGTGCATGCTACTCTTGATCAGGGCCATGAGTTCAAGCCTCATGTAGAGCCTGCTTTAAAAAAGAAAAAAAAAAAAAAAAAAAAAAAAAAAAAAAAAAA